>NW_024086572.1:0-5249 GCF_009730915.1 Dioscorea cayenensis subsp. rotundata
CTGGCGTACAATGAAGCTATATTCCCGTGCAGGCGATGGCCGGGCCTTGGGTGATGTCGTGGACTTAGTTTTGAACGCTTTTGTGTTGGAAGGCGGCTTTGGGCGGCTGGGCGAAAAGGATCGGTCTGGCGTTTATCCTTGTTACGTTGCGGCCATTTGCGAGGATCGATGCGTCGGCGATCTTGCGGTAGGACTGTCGTGACTAGGCATTGTTAATAAACCGGCGATGTGAAACATTGTGTATTTATGCTAGATTGAATGTATTTACGGAGCGTTGTTATTTTAAGCGGATCTGTACATAATTTGAAATATATTTCAAGCGATGTTTAAGCGATATATGGTATATTTAAACAATGAAGCGAAATGTACACAACTTCTGTTGTGGAATTAAACAATGAAATGGCTAGTTAAATTTAACGACCTTACTATTGAAAACAAACAGAATTTCATTGAGATATACAAGTTTGTTCTTAGAAAACAAAATGAATTGAATTGTTATGATTCTTGGTGCACCGTAATTTGAAATATTTAAGCGATGTTTAAGCGATATATACTATATTTAAACAATGAAAGTGAAATGTACACAATCACAGTAAATTAAACAATGAAATAAAGCAATATGAATTTAACCGCTTTCACAATTCAGAAGCAAACAAAATTTACATTAAGATATACAAGTCGTGTTCTTGACACGAAAACAATGAATTAGATTTGTCCATATTTACGTTTGAAAACAAAATTAGTGGTCAGGATACTCTGAGGACATGTTATTCAAAACAAGAATTTAACCAACTTGTAGCGGCTTTGCTACATGATTGACTTGACTCTCCTCTCATCTGTAAGTATCACGGATGTAGCAGCTAGTATGTGCGAGGTAAGGAGCGTCTGTCTGCAGTAGCAGTAACTTTCTTCGCTTGCGATGGTACTCGATAAACCGCTGGCGTAGGCGGTGCTATCGGCTTCCTTGTTTTGGCGTGGGGTTTACGTAGCGATGCGCGGCGGGTGCTTTGCGGTCATGACTCGCTTAACTCCTGCTCGGCCTTGAAGGTCGAATAGATTCCGGTGTCGAGGTATGCAAGTCGAGATTAGAATACCGATTTAAATACAAGCAGATATTAATCGGACATAATTAAAGAACTTACCATGTCACTTAGCGTCCTTATACAGTAGCAGTCGTGAAGAATAGCTCTCGTATTCTTGTTTATCATTGTCAGGACTGACGTAGACAGTAGAGCACTCGTTCATGATGCTCGGAGGATAGCGATTTAGCGAACTCGTGCGGGGTTGCTTGCGGCATCCCCGATCCCTAGCTATAGTGTTGTGTCGTGTGCAAGTCGATCACCTTTGAAGCACGTCAACCAGCGCGCGTGCCTGGATGCGATGGGCGCTAGCGTCTTGTGAGATATGGCTGCTGCTCGGTGACTTTTGGCAGTAGCCATCTGAAAGCGTCCGTCCCATCAGCATCGGTGACCGTCTCGCTTCCCATCGGCGGCGTGTATAGCTCTGCCGGCGTGTAGATGGCGGCAGGCGTCGTTCTTGCTTCCAGCGGCGCGGTCTTTCGAGTTACCGCGATAACGGAATGTTAGAAGACCATATTGTAAATATTTAAATGATATTATCAGTGTTACGTGATATTATATATATAATTAAGCGGTAAAGCGAAAACTTAAATGATATAACATAATTGTATTAAACAACTGATTAGGTAATAGTTAAACACTATAAGAAACTCTTTCAAATAATATCATAAAAAGCATTACGCTTAGCCCAGTCGGCGAGGGTTGAGAGTCATATGACTCTGCTCGTATTTGTCAAAACGACTCGGGAGCCTGACGTTTCTTAACTGCCCGAATAAAAGCTTTCAGAGGCAAAATGCGGTCAATTTTTGATTGGCCTGATCATCTCTCGTTGCTTTCGATCGGGGGTCTTCATCAGCGTCTTCCTTCGCATGCGGGGGCGATGGCGGCGACATAGCTGCTGGCGTGTCTTACATTGTTGTTTCTTGTTGTGGGATTTGTATGCAGGCCGATCTTGAGGACGGCGGCGTGACATCAGCCATGAGGCCTTCCTTCACATGGTTCTTGTTGTGGTGGGATTGTGTCATGACATGTGCTGAGTCTTCGTCGGCCGCGACCCGACAGCAGTTGACGATCTTCTCGAGCGTGGCCTATGGCAGCATCATTGGGAGACACCCTTGACTGTTCGACCTTGAGGGATTGTGTCATCTTTTGATACGCGATCTCGGCGACCCGGTTCCGCGATCCGGCGTTTCATCGAGAAAGAGTCGGCGACCTTCTCAACGCGGCAGCAGCCACATCATCTCGATGTCCTCCACGTCGTGGCCTGTCATCAGCGGCGGCGAGACTCGATACTTACGTCGGCGCCCGATGGTGTTGCTTATTATTCATCGTCGTCACGGCGGTGGAGACGAAGCGATATTGTTCTCTCTTTTTCATGAAAGTCTCTTCGAATGTGGCGCTTGGAATGACCTTCCGATGATGTAAATCGTAAAGTCAAATTCGACGCACTCGTTCGTCCGAATGTAGCTTCGGTTCTTTTCGAGGATGGCCTGACCGGTTGTGAAAACGTCCTTCAGACGCCTCGGCGGCGACAAGCCGAAACTTCGGTCATCGATACTGGCGATGCAGTAAGGAGTTCTGGTGATGGGCATGTCAGGAAATTAGGTCTACCAGCGGTCGGAGAACTACCCGTGGTCGGAGATGTCGTTGTCGTGGTAGGAGGGTTGTTCTGTGTCTGCCGGGAGTAGGGAGGGCTTCTCGGGCGTCCCGAGGAATGCGTCTTGGCGTGGTGGGGGTGCAGGAAGTAGGAGAGCAGTCCAGGCAGCGCACGATAAAGCTGCCCTCCATCAGCCTTGAGCTGAGTGGTTCGGGGACGATGGCGTCCGTCGAGTGGGTTGGCGCCAACAAATATTTCTTCGACGGCAGGAGACCTTTCGAAACTATATATTTTAAGCGTTATAGAATATAATTAAGCGGAGAGCAGAATATTTAAGCGATTATTAATAATAGTTAAGCGGTAAATACTAAGTTAAGCGCTAAAAACAATGTTTAAACATTAAAGACTTATGTTAGACATTGTCCGTGATTTATTACCTCTTTTTCCATCGGCGATGACAAGCTCGGGTTTTCTACTGTCGGTAAACTTGTCATATAACTCTTTGCGCTCGCTTGGGATCTTGCGAAAGCGGACTTTCTTCCCGTTCAGGTCATTTCGTAAAACCGAGGGCGTTAAAGCGCGGCCGAGCAACCCTTAATGTACCACAGTGTTGAGTCTTCTTCCGGTCGCATCTATCTTGCACTCAGACGTGGACACGTGGAATATCCTCATAAGCGCTTGTGCGTACGCCTCGCTGCGTCGTACGCCCATGGTGGTAGATCGTCAGCGTAATCAGCGATCGGTTCGGAGCCAGAGCATGATGTATTTGGGAAGAGCTGTCCCCCATGATGTGCGCGTCGGGGAGTTTGACAAAATTATCTTCTTCTCCCTCGCAGTCGAACAAGTTTCGCTGGAGTGCTCTTGATGGAATCTCTGTGTCTCGTGAGTCTTTTGATGAGATCTGCGTGCGAGCGGCGGCACAGTTTCTTCTTACGAAAGACCCTTTGCGTCGCCCGTATAGCCTTGCCAGACCAGAAGCGAGGGCCGCGTCTTGAGGTGCGAAAGCTTCGGCGAGCTTTCCCGATCTACGAATTTATTGGTCGCGACCAAATGCCGTCTGTTGCAAAAGAGAATCAAGAAGGGCCCTCTCTTGGTATATGGCTTCAGCTTTCGATTGAGCAGCCATAAGCGGTGTCCTTCGAATAATCTCCGGTGTCGGTGGTATTAACTTTCGATTCGACTAAAGGTCTCCATGACCCGGTGTCGAAATAGCAGCGCCCATTAACTAGGTTGGCCGCCATGATCCTGAGACTGCAGTATTGACAAAGAAAGTTTAAAGCGTTAATATAAGGTTTTAAGCGGTAAACTCTCGGGTTATTAAGCAGAGATATAAAATGTTAAGCAGAGACCCATTTTGTTGAAAGCAGAGGCGAGAATACTTATGCAGAGACAACAAATGTTAAGCGTAACATCTCATTTCTTAAGCGTCGACCTCGTTTGTAAAAGCTGCAACCATATCAAGCGAAAGCGGAAATGTACATTATAAATATTACACTGAAATCATAACAATCGAAAAACTATTTTAGATAGTGTATACATCTGAAAATACAAAACAAAAACAAAACCCTAACGAGAAATCTCCTGTGACTAACAAAACCCGGTAGAAATCCCCTGGGACTTGATATCTTCGACAAAAACATGGGCACAAAACAAAGCAGAAAAATCTTTTCTTTATGTGAGCAGGTTAACGTAAAACCATACTCAATACCTTAGATTGCAAAGCGATGAAATGCTCACTAGTTGCTTGGCGGGGACTTCTCCTTGAGATCTGGGTGGAAAGGGAAAAGCGATGAAATGGCAATTCACGGAGGCTGCAGCGATGAGAGACAAGCCCGGAGGCGAGCTTCGGAAATGGAAAAGGCGAAGGCGTGAGTTGAGAAAAAGCAATTAAGCGGCTCGATAAATTACGTCTCCCGGGGGTTTACCCTCACGGAAAACCCCGTCCCTCTCAAATCGCCCGAGATGAGCTGCGGCCGACTCATGCGAGGGCATTTTACGTCCAAAAAATTTTGAAACTCACTCCAGATTCCATCCGTTCTGACGGTTTGGGGGTTTGAAAAACATAGACTTTTACAAAGGAGGGGTTTTTGGGGATTCTGCAAAACTAACGAGGTGTTTTTAGCGATTTACAAACTTAAAGGGTTTTTGGCAATTTCCACTAATAATAATAATAATAATACTAATTTTAAATAAATTTTTTTATTTTAATAATAATTTTTTTAAAAAGGTTAAAAAACCATAAATAAACTATTTAATAATTATAAAAGAGATGAGGGTCTAAAATAAAAAAACTGTAATTAAAAATAAATAAACTAATCACCAGCCTAGTTAGCATATGGATGTGATGGCCTTAAGGTCATTTTGACAAATAAAAATGTCATTTTGACAATATTAAATTAAAAGAGAGTTAACATGCAAAAAAGTCTTTCTTTTTAGATGATATGGTTTGTTTGATGATGATGATGGTCAGGGCACATGTAGGGATGTGATGAGCCGATGGGGCCGGTTCGTGGGCCGGGGCATGAATTCCGGTCGGGTCCGGAGGTTGGTAGGAATACCCTCCCGCCCCCCAA
>NW_024086573.1:0-23494 GCF_009730915.1 Dioscorea cayenensis subsp. rotundata
TTATGTGCGCATTTCAGTAATTATTCATATAACTGCACATTATGGTATTTATTTAAAAAAATGTAATATTTTTTTTTTAATTCAAAAGCAAGAAGCTAGAAAAAAGAGGAAAATCAAAAATAAAGATGATTAAGAGAACACATCTCGTCCAGTCAAAAAGGCCTCTTCATCCCCTGATGGAAAGAGAGAGCTGAGGGCAGTTTCAGCCATGGTTCGCCAATGCATCAGTAATGAGGTTGTCTTCCCGGGGGATAATTGAGAAAGTGGAATCAGGGAAGTGCTTCAGAAGCCTAAGCATGTCATGATAATCCTTCACGAATCGCCAAGAAGTGCAAGGTGAAAAATTCTTGAGCATTTGAGAAACTCCAGGGCAATCGCAGTAAATCCTATCCGGCGCCAATCGAAAGAAGTGCAGGTATGAAGAGCCAAAATGATAGCAGCGACCTCAGCTTGAAATGGTGAGTCGGAAGTGGTGCTAGCGCAACTTGCAATGAGAATTTTCCCCGCATTAGCAATAACTAAAAAGCCCAGACCAACAACTAGCCAGGACTCAAGCCAAGAAGCATCCGAATAGATAGAGATTGTATTGTGAGGAGAATCAAGATAGGAAGACTCCCTGAAGGTGGTGACCGCAGACTTGAAGTAGTCGGAGCAGAAGGACCAAGCCCGAAGTTCGATGTTGTGAAGTTTGGGTTTCCTGTTTTTGAAAATAAAGTTACATCGTTCCTTCCAAATAATCCAAGCCATGGTTGCAATTATTGCTTTCGTTTTGAAGTTACCAGCCCAGCAATTTGGCCTAGCAGTAATCCAGGAGCCATTATGAAGGTTGTTAGAGAAGTCAGGGTTCACCCCAAGGCAAATCAAAAGATCCCTCCAGAGATGAATAACCTTGACACACTTCCAAATTAGATGTTCAGCCGTTTCATACGTAAGAGAACAGAAAGGGCAGCTGGCCTGGGGGCCAATATTAATATTATATAGGAAAGCACCGGTAACCAGTTTGCCATGAGCCATTTTCCAAACAAAAGTTTTTACACGAGGCATAACTTTGAGGCTCCAAATATAGTGCCACCCATTCCAAGCGCACGTATCAATCTGGTTACTGTTAAAATGAGAATAAACTGTAGAGGCTATTGAAGTGTGAGTAATTTTCGGTACCCAAACCCATAAATTATCCTTGGAGGGATCAATGGTGAGTTTGTTAATCCAATCCCATTCAAGGTTGTGACCAAAAAGACTCACAAGAGTGTCCAAGTTGAGAGAATTGTTTGTCAAAATATCCCAGAAATCAAAGTCTTCCCAAGAGAGGCTCATATTTAAAAACGTGGGTTTCATCATAATTGGGAGGTCAAAGATACAAGGATCCTTCCACAAATTCAAAGAAGCAGGGTTAAAAGACAGGATTTTGAAGTTTGGTTTTAAAATAGAAGCTATTCTGGCCAAAGATTTGAAGAACCAAGAAGATTTAGAAATCGAAAAATCATTCCAAGGTTGCCAACCAATGTATTTACTTTTAAAAATGTCCACCCAAAGTTTGTTTTCAGAATTAAGAACAGCAAAAATATTCTTGGCCATAAGAGAGTAAGCCACAGTCCTAAGGTCGCGGATACCCAGCCCCCCTCAGATTTATTAAGAGTACTAACCGACCAACCCACCGAATGGAAGCCACTACGATTGTCCAATCTCCCCCATAGAAAGGTTCTGGCAAGTTTGGTAATATCATCAAGCGGGAGATGCATAACAGAAAGCAGATGAATTGGGATAGAGAAGATGGAACTATTTAAAAGAATTGAGCGACCAGCTGTAGAGATAGTAGAGTGATTCCAAACATGAATGGAATTCTGAACTTTAGAGGTAATAGCACTAAAATGAGAAGCCGGAATTCTTTTAGGAGAAATAGGGGCCCCAAGGTAAAAGAAAGGAAAACTTCCTTGGGAAATATTAAGGATTCTAGAGATACCCCTAGCAAGAATTCGGTTACACCAGGAAGGGAGAAATAGATTTGATTTAACAGGATTGGCTTTCTGTCCCGTAAGTTGATGGTAAAGATTAAGGCACATAAGACAATTTCTAGCTGAATTCCTGGAGGCCTTGGTGATTAAGATTAAGTCATCAGCAAACATAAGGTGGTTGAAGTTTCTATAAAGATTGTTGTTGAACCCCGGAACAAGATCCAGAGCAAAGGCTTTGTTATGCATCGCAGAGAGGTTCTGAGTGACAAGAAGCAAAAGAAAGGGGATAAGGGGTCACCCTGTCTGACCCCGCGGCTGCTAGAAAACCAAGGAGAGTGCTGGCCATTGATAATAAGGGAGAAAGAAGCCGAAGAGAGGCAAGTACGAATCCAACTAATCCAAACTGCGGGAAAACCCATTCTATGGAGAGTGGCAAGATTAGCTACCCATTCAATCGAATCAAAAGCTTTTTCAATGTCTACCTTAATGATCATCCTAGGAGGGGAATGAGAATCCGAATCGAGAGAGTGAGCAATTTCCTGGGCTGCGATAATATTATCAAAAGCGCCCCGCCCAGAGAGAAAGCCACTCTGCTCCGGACCAATAAGTTTGTGAATCACTAGCTTAAGACGATTAGCCAAAATTTTTGAGAGTAATTTATAACAAACGTTACAGAGAGAGATAGGCCGAAAATCAGTGACCAAGCAAGGGTTGTTCTTCTTAGGAATCAAAACGACAAAAGTTTTACCCCACTCGGGAGGAATCGAAGATGTCTCAAAGAAATAAGCAATGGATTGAAAAAGTTTTTCCCCAATAACATTCCGGTAAAAAACGTAAAACTCAACATTCAAGTCATCCGGGCCCGGGCTCTTGCCTCTAGGCATGGATAAGAGAGTATGATAGACCTCTCGGAAGGAGATGTGCCTAATCAAACACTCTCTATCCACATTAGAGAGGCAAGGGAGATCATCCGGGATGGCCGAGGAGAGAGAGTCCAAAGAGAAAGGGGAAGAAGAAGACCAGAGGTTTTTAAAAAAATTTTGAAAGCAAGTTTCAATATCAGGTTGGGAAGAGAAAGAGTTACCCAAGTTGTCAGAGATGGAGGTTACCCTGTTCTTGTGACGCCGAATTTTGATAGAGTTTTGAAAAAATGAGGTATTCAGATCACCGTGAGAGAGCCATTGTGAGTGCGAACGCTGACGCTAGAAGATCTCGTTCTGACGAAGGAGGGCAGTATGGCGGTTACGTAGCGCTCTCAACCAAATTGAAAGCCAGTCGTCATTTGGAAAGGGAACCGACGATTCCATCACAGCAATTTCTGACTCAATGTTTTTAATCTCCATATCGATATTGCAGTGACTGGACCTTCGCCACCTAAGAATATTGAATTTTGAAGCTGAAATAGCATTAGTGATAGCATACATAGGAGAAGACGAGGAGGGAACAGACCAGGCTTTGAGAACACTACTGTGATAACCCCCATACTCCAACCAATGATTATCAAAGCGAAAAATTTTACGAGAATTTGAAAAGGAGTTATAAGCAGAGAGAAGTAAAGGAGCATGATCAGAAGAAGAGTGGCTTAAGTGTTTGTTGGAAATATTATTAAACTTCACCAACCAACAAGAGTTGGCCAAGAAACGATCTAACCGGGCCCAGCGACGCGCAAGACCATGCTGTTCGTTGCACCAAGTGAAAGAAGATCCTGGAAAACCAAGGTCAATAAGACAGTTATCATAGATAAAGCAGGAAAAAGAAGCAGATTTCGCAGCATAATGAGAGAAAGATCCCCCCCTGTGTTCCTCAGTACTGGTGATAGCATTAAAATCTCCAGTAAGGAGCCAGGGGGTATTAAGAGCAGAGATACCACCAAGGGAAAACCAAAGATGATTTTGGATAGAAAGCACCTGGGAGTTGTAAATCGTGGTGAGAATCCAGGACTGGTCTTTGTTAGTGATTACGAGATGAAGAGCCTGGCGAGAAATAGCCACTGGAGTCACCCTACCAACGGATCGCTTCTAGAGGACAATAATGCCTCCAGAAAGACCACAGGAGGGAACGGCAGCCCAGTCCCAAGAACGAATGAACCTATTACGGAAGCGATGAATACGCGAAGTATTGGCTTTTGTCTCTACCAAGCAGAGAAAGTCAGGTTTTGAGCGCTGGATGACATCAAGAATACGGGAGTAAGTACTCAAGTTAGAGAGTCCTCTGCAATTCCAAGTAAAAATTTTTAAGCTCATAAAAAACATGATAAAGAAAAGAGAGAAAGAGGGAAGAGAGGGATTAAGTGATAGGAGACTTCCTCCCTTTCTTTGGTCGAGTTCCAGACTTGGAAGTGTCTCTTCGTGCCAGAGCTTCCATCTTGGCTTCATTTTGGTTGTTAGGCGAGCCCATGTCCTCATCATGCTCCTCAGACGACTCAGATATCTCAGACAGGGAGTCGTCCATGTGATGATCAGTGGATAGAGCTGTTACAACCTTGTCAACGGTCAAGAGGTGCTGGTCCCCAATGTCACTATCCCCATCTGAGGGACGGATGAGAGACGAGATAAGAATGGGAGATGCACTAGAGTCATTGCTCTTGGGAAGAGGAAAAGCAAATCCTGTTGAAGGTTCCGAAGTACAGCCTAGAAAGGCCCTAGCATCGATGCCCGTTGTGGGGATGAGTGGAAGAGGAGAAGAGAGAGTAGGGGGGTGTGTGTCAGAGCAGGAGATGGGCGGTGAATTTTCGGGAAGAGGAGAAGGATTGCTTCCAACGGGAGGCGCGTTCTCGGAACTCGAGAAGGGCTTAAGCGAGGCCCGCTTGGAAAGACGAGAATGCCCTCCACCTCCCGCATGTCCGCCACGCGTCCTGTGCATGGGAGAGGAATCAACCACGTGCAAAGGAGACTGCCAAGCGAGGGGCCACGCGTCAGGATCCAAGGTCTTCTCGCTCCGATCATCGTTGGTAGCGGGGAGACGGTTGCCGCCACGGCTACCACCGCGGCTACCACCCCGTCCCCAGAAAGACCCACGACGAGATCTAGTTTTCAGCCAAGGGCCAAACACATCATCCTCATCATCGGCTTTCGAAGGAATAACTGGGTCAATAGTGATGTCATCCAAGACCTCATCAGTCGCATCAACCTGCATTTCGACCTCCGGCTGCACCAACCCTGCTTCCGAGGATGCAGGGGGCACTGCCCGGTCAGAGTGTTGGCGATTGATGACGAAGGAACAAGAGCCATCACCATGACCCACTCTGCCGCATCTGAAACAAAACACAGGAATTTTTTCATACAGAGCAAGTATAAAAACAGAGTTTTCACCATACTTAACCCAAGTTCCTTGAAGGAGAGGTTGACTTAAATCGAGCTCAACACACACTCTGGCGAATTTTGCACGAGATCTATCAGTAGTATGACTGTGTACTTTGAGAACCTTCCCAAATTGAGAAGCCACGGCTTCCAGAATTTCTCCCCCCCATAATTCCATAGGAAGGTGGAAAAGTTGAATCCAGACAGCTGCCGTGGAGAGCCGTTCGAAGGCTGGTTGAAAGATCTCACGCCAAGGGGATAGTTGGAGAATTCTCGCAGCTATCGTCCAAGGTCCTTCCCAAAGGAGACGATTATGCATCTCTAGGGTTTCACAGCGAATGTAATAGAAAACGTTGGGGAGATCAGCCACTGAGAATCCTCCCATTCCTCTCCAAGCATCAGCAAGAGCGAGCTTTGCCTGGTCGAGAGGGAGAGCTTTTCCTAGGAATTTAGCATAAAGGGATGCCTGCATGGCATCCCGAGTCGATGACCAGAGATCATGGTCAATGGTGACGGAGGCAGTGGAGTGAGATTTGAGCTTCTCAAAATGGGACTTTTGAAGATGGGGTGGAATTTCAGGAAGGCCCAAGGCGGCCCTTGAGCTGACAACATTGGCCCAAGAGACACTAGTCTTGAGATCCAGGCGAGGCGGAGGAGGGTGAGACCCCGAAGGGCCATCGAAGTACACCGGAAGCAACCAGCAATGGCGGAGGAGGCTGAAAGCAACCAGGAGAAGGAATCGAAGGACCCACTCCGAAGCTAGGTTCACCGGTGGCTTCCTTGATGCTATAACGGAGGAGGAATCGATCAAAGTTGGTGACGAAGAGCCTCCAAAGCCGCAAAGACCTCCTCTCCAAACCCTAGCTGTCTCACCCCTCAAGAGCCGCACAAAAGATCACCACACCTTTCCATTTATCATTGGGCTAGAAAGCAGAGAAGAAGTTAGTACTAGTAACCCTGTTCCCTGTGGATTCGACTACCCGACTCACTGGGTATTTTATTACTTCGACACCCGTGCACTTACGGTTTACACATATTCGGACGCGTGTCTAAAAATTTAACTAAGGCATGAAGCTAATGCAAAGACAGCTCACATCTAAGGAGGTGGGACCAAAATTTGACCATCCAACAGTTTAAGCCGCAAACAGTAACCAACCCACCCTAGTGAGGCCCGGGTTGGGCCCGCCAACCTTGTGGGTTATCCTTTTAATTAGTTTTTGAATTTTTTTTCAAAAATTGCTTTATGTGGGAATCAAACCCTAAACATGTGGTTAAAAAGAATGGAGTCCATCCACTTGAGCTATGATTGATTGTGTGATTGTGTGAATAAGAATATTTATATTCAACTATATACATAAGAAATGAATGTAAGATAATAAAAAATTATTCTTCAGAATTTTAAAATTAAAATTTTCATAAATAATTACAAGCGTGCTTAAATTAGACAACAAAAATATAGTTAAAAGTTCTAAAGCTAGTGATTTATTTAACTAACAACATGATAAGTTAGGCGAAGATAAAACCATAGACAAAATCATGATAATTTTTTAAAAATTAATTTTTTTAAATAATAAATTATATAATAAAAATAAAATAGTATAAATGATATTAATAATTACAATAAATAAAATATTGATGATAAAAATAATTACAAATCTTTTGTTTAATTATATGTAATGTATAGAAAAAGACCTTAATCACATAAATAAGATTATGTGGATAATATAATAGCAAATAAAAATTTTAAATGTTATTTAAAAAAAATATGCGTGAGGAATTATATCCCCTTCTAATTATAAATCACACTAAATAGGTTTTATAAATCACAACGTCAGATTATAAACCCAAATAATATAAAAACTATGCCCAAAATTCTAAAATCTAAATCCTAAATCCTAAATTCTAAACCCTAAACCCTAAATCCTAAATCCTAAGTCTGAAACCCTAAATAGTAAATTGCAAACATTTTTCAGGGGTTTTTGATTTAGCGTTTACAAGTTTAGATAATAAAAAAATTAATTTTTCAATTTTTGATGAGACAACTTATGATTTGAAGGGATAAAATCCTATGTGGTGCGATGGTTTCATTGAATCCTAATTAATTTTGCATGACAACTTTGATTTAAATTAGGATAAATAATTAAATATATGGATTTTAATTTCTTTATATTAAAAAATACACAAACAATTTAATTTAATAAGCTTTGATTAGGAAACAAATTAAGTGCAAGTTTTTTAATTTATTTTTTAGTTATTGTAAATTAATTTGATTTGTCCCGAAATTAATTAAATTTTTATTTTTAAATTTATTTAGCAAAATCAATTAATTATTTTCTGCTTTTAAAATCTTTTAAAAATTAAAAAAATGATCCAGGCGTGCCGAGCACGTGCTCGACACAATAATGAAGGAACTAACTAACGTCTCTATCTGTTGGGGGTGTTCAATAAATAGAAATAATATAGATATACATACAAGTGTTGGGAATCATCCTATTTGGTTTATATAGCAAGGTGGTTAAGCAAGTATAAATTTTTCTACAACAATTTTATGTATTTTTTTTTAATATAATCGCTAATATCTTAAATATCTTATTAGGTTAAAATCATAATACCCCTGAAATCTTGATTAATAAATGACTAAATTAAAATTTAATAGATTAATAAAAAAAAAATTTCCTACAACATAGATTATAAAAACAAAATTTTTGACTAAAGATTTTTATTAATCTTCGTATGAACAATATATTTTAATGAAAAAAAAAATCTAAATTAAGATAATAATATCCCTTATAAGATTATAGTAACAATTATAATATTATAACAGAACCATTAATATTTTAAAATTTGTTAGATTTATCATTTCTATATTTAACTATTTTATAATATAAAAATAAAATTTTCATTTAGTAAAATTTATTCACTTATTTCGCATCCAATGATTATGTTTAATTAAACTAATATTTCTCCAATATATTTAAATTTAATCCCATCAACTAATATCCAGTTTTAAAAACATTAAGAAAAATTATATAATAAGTATTTAATAAAATAAATTAATAACTACGAAAATTTTTAATTATTTCAATTTATTTGAAATTATCTTAAAGTATTTTTTTAATAAAATTCAATTTGATTTATAGCCAAAAAAACAAAATTTTTAACTGACTTCATGATACCAACACACTTATAACAACATCACTCTAACCAATTCATCCATGCATTTTTAATTGATATTATGTCTTTAATAAAATAGATAAATAATAAATAAGTTTTATACTATTTACCTTTAGTTCCACATAGGCTAGGATAAGAAAAAGGCCATATCAATTGCCTATAAAAACCAATGGTAACTAACCCAAAAGGGTTTTTTTCACATATTTCTTTATTTTAAATCATATTTTATAATTTGTTTAAATAAATAAATGAAAAACCATTGGTCGGCGCATGAGCAGTGGGTTCGAGCCCCGGCCCGTCGGTTTTAGGGGAGCAACACGAGCCGGTCGAGGCGGGGCCAACTCTGGCAGCAAGCCCGGCACTATTGGCTGCGCTAGGTATGGGTTGGCCTTTGGTCAACCCAGACCCAGCTGGATAGAGCTTAAGCAGACACTGATTAACTAGCAGGTGCCCCTATCAGTCGAGGTTGATTGAGTTTGTCTCTTTCATGTGAAAATGGACAAGCACATAATAAATAAATATAAAAAAACAAGGCTAGAAGGAATATATTAAGACTAATGGATTAGTCTTCGCATGCCTATTAATGAGTAAACTTTATATTAATTGCCAATGTTGATCTACCCGACCAATAAAAGTACTTTGTTCCTATGGAAGGGATCATCGTGTTCAAATTTCATCAAATGCATGATGCATAAATGTCACTTGTGCATGGACAATTGTAATCTCTTCACGCACTTGGTTGTCGATTTCAGCTTTGTTTGTTGTTGGAATTGAAAATTTAGGGGGAATTCATGAGTTATATTTGATTTGTTTACAATTCATAAAGTGATTTAGGTGGCTTATGCGGTAAAGTAATCTTTATTAAATTAATCCATTTATTTCATGAATAGACTCTGTGAAATGTAGACAAATCACAAATCAAAGAAATGTGTATGCATTGAATTAATTCCGCGATATATTTATGCTTTCACTTTATATGAGTCAAAGTTTGAATTTGCTTCATCGACAAAACAAGAACATCTTATATAAAGGATCCGGTGCCAAAGACTAAGAGGGTCTTGGCTCAACTTTAAAATGTTCATTAATCAAATTTTACTTAATTTAATATATTTAACTTTTTTAATAATAGTGTGACAATAATAAAACAAAGGAATCCCAATAAGAAGAAAAGAATATAAAATTTTTTATTAAAAAATAAGAAAATGTATTGCATAAATATTTATTTAAAAAATCTCAAAATTAAATAAAAAAATAAGCATAGAAGAGAAGAGTATTTCGTTGTATTTAAAAAGAATAGAATTACAAAAATAAACTAAAATCAGTGGAGACTTGCAAGCCATTTCCATGAAATTTTTATTGAAATTTGGAAAATATATAAAATTTTGTTAAAATAACCGATAAATAAAATTGATTCAACAACCACCTTATATTAGGATGATAACTCCTTCCCTTGCTCTCAGTGGCAGATTAATTTTTTTATATATATAATATTGATTGGGATTAATGATTTTATCCACCCAAAAAAAATCAACAATTCAAATCGCACCAGCAAAGATCTGTCAAAATCTGATCTGGAGGCATTTTAACACTGCTTTTGTGTGTGTGTGTACACTGCGTGTGAGAGAGAGAGAGAGAGAGAGAGAGAGAGAGACACATCGTAGCCTGCCCTCATGTGACCCTGGTGATAGAGAACAAGTAATCAAGGCCAAGGTAACATGTGAGAGAGAAGACAAGTACAAGGCCACATGTGAGGGAATCATTGTGTACCTTGTCCGGAAGCATATGGTTGATAATCAATGAGGCTAGGCAATACAAGGAGGGGCAAATGGGAAGCTTAGCACATAAGTTTGACATGTGATAGATCATGCCATTTTTGGCTGGGTCCACCATTTGCATAGTACACTGTTTTTCAGCGCATGGTCAGTGTCGCGGATACAAAATTTTTTAACGGTAGAGAGTTCATATATTTGTTTACATTATAAGTATAGGCATATAAAATTTTGATTATATAATATTAAAATAGTAAAATAATTTGTTTTTACTAAAATAGTAAAATAATTTGTTTTTACTATCTGTGATGAGTTTTTATATCATAAAGATAATGAATAATTTCATCATTGCCAATATTATTCAATACATTTTTTTCAACCTACTTTATTGGTGAGAACTAAGGCCACTATTAAACGTAAGTGTGTGTATCGATCAAGTAATTTAGTTTGCATGAAAGCAAGACTATTGATCCATGAGAATGGAGGAACTACTAATACTAACTATCTACCCTATTATCCAACCTGATTAAAGTGATGATAAAAGAAAGCTAAAAAAATTTAAATAGAATATCACAACTAATGACACTAGGTTGTCACAGTAAATAAAGCATTAAAGAAGAGGCGGCCGACCATAGACTACACCTAGGACTAAAAGTAAATACTAGACAACGATGTAATAAAAAGAGATAATACGTATTGGATAACCAAGATAGATCCTCAAGTGTATTAATCCCTTTCTCAAGATAATTAACACTTAGTCCCATACAAGGTTGATACAGATATCCTTATGATAGCATCAACACTCCATGAACTCCAATATGGAAATCAAACATGGATGTCTAAATTACTTGATTCCTTTCTCAAAAATAATCAACTCTAATACCACACGAACACTAATTGGAATCTCTTCCTAATAAGGTCTTCCTACAATTGCATTAATGATTAAAGAACCATAACAAGATCGATTTCACTTGGAAGAATAAGGGGCATCGCACACCGATCCCGAAGTGTCCTATCTCTAGGTTGACTTGCTAATTTCTTCAACTATAGTGGCCTTACACATAGTGGACCACTTGATCTTTGCTTACATGAATCATACATGAATTTCTTGGCTCTCTCAACAATAGAAATCATGATAATAGAATATAAAAAGTTGAATCTTAATCAAATTATTACAATATGAAAGATTAAGAAAGATTAAATCCAAGTCTCATAAAGCATTCAGCTTAAGGTTCATCAATGGCCAAACACCTAATAAATTAGTTCTCCATAATTTGGGAACAACAATCTAATATAAAATAGAAAAAAAAAACAATAAGAAAAAACATTGAAACCCCTCAAGTCCCTTTCTCCCTAGATTGGCGACAATCTCCTTGATTGGAGACGCGGGAGGTGCAAAAGCTTAAGTGAGTGGAGGGACTATGCGAATGAGGATATTGATGGTGCCTGTACGGTCAGCATACATCCTGCTTTGAGCCTTCAGAATGGCCCACTAGTCTGCTTGAATCGCAAGTTGATTAATCCTCAGCTTCTCGACATGCCCCTCAAGGATTTGGATGCTATATCGATGGCTATAGTGGGGTATTATGTTAAGGAGGACTCAAGTTAGCGGTAGGTAGCGATGGAGATCAGGTGGTGTTCGGGGCCTCCGAGGAGTTCGTAGAATCATCCTCGCCACTATTATACTACTTGCTTATAATATTCTATGCAATATCACCCCTATCATATGAAGGATTTCAATCCCGAGGGGTGTTCTCCCATTCAACGCCTGTAACCTCGAGTCACTGGGTGAGTCCTATGCCATAGGACATCCATGTGATGTAAAATCTGGTGAATATAACCCTGAGATTCATGTAATAGGCCTGATGCATGATGTAGTAGGGCAGCGCGTGCTCGAGGTAGATGGGGTGATGCTCAGTTATGTTAAAGAGGACATAGAGCTCCTATCGGTCTACCACACCTGTGCTGTTTTCCTAGACGACTGTCAAGCAACTTATGATAGCATGCATGTATCAATGCCCCACCCAGACTCGGAAAGTGACTTTCATTAAGCTTGGTTCATACTTTTGCCCTTGGTTAATATGGCTTTAATTATTAGTTATAGTTACCATGGTGGGAAGTCAATCTCTAGATGCTTGTACTGTGCTATGGCCATGAAGCCAGAATCATAAAGCCCAACAACAATGAGAATTAGGTATACCTGAGGTATTAGGCTCGCAAAAGAGTTAAAGCTATATCGCCCAAGGCCTAGCATACCCTATTGAGGTCTGGTCAACCTCAAACAAGCTTAGCACCTCCACAGTGACATCCCCTGTAGACGGGGCATTGGATTGATAATAGGCAATTCTAATGCCTGAAGTCAACCAATCGCCTTACCTCTGTGGGCATACCCAAAAGCTAAAGCACTTGCTAGTCTACTATATAGGTCTAGATAAACTACTTTATCGTCAAGTGGTCATATCACTCACGAAAGTGTGGGAGGAAAGGTAGGTGTAGTGGGTGTGAAAGGAGCCTAGGGTCCTATGGAGGTAGTGCCCTCGGTCCTAGCCTTCTTGGACTATGGCCTGACTATTACTCTCTTGTTTTGCTACATTTCCTCAAAAAGAAAAAAGAAAAATCTATCCAAGAATATAAGAACAAGCAAATTCAATACTGTTTAATGGCATGCTTAAAGCCCAACTTACTGTTGTAAGCCTCGGGGAATTACCATAAGGATCCCTTTTTGTATGAAACACTCATTTATAAAATAAATATTGGCACAAATTGATCTAGTGTTCTTCCTATACCATTCCATGGAGTTTTCACCATGTAAGGAGTCCTTTATGGCCACTACCCTATATGGTAAAAGACTTGAGTACCTTACAAGCTACTTACGTCGGTAAGTTAGATCATAAGGATTGTCTAGAGAGCTTTATAGGCCACTTCATTATACCCCTTACAACCTGTAACTCGGGTTGTAAAGGAGAAAGGCCCCTTCTGAGTGGCATGAAAAAACATGTAAGGAGTCCTTTTGTACAAAACACTCCTTACATGTTTTTCATGCCACTCGAAAGGGCTCTCCTACAACCCGAGTTACGAGAGTATGAAGTGGCCTGGGCTGATCCTATGATCTAACTCCCGACGTGCTTTGCAGTACTCAAATCTTTTACCATAGGTGAGTGACCATAAAGGCATGACTAAATTACGTGAATGTGTTCGGGGACATCCTTATGATGGGCCTTATGTGTATAGATACCCACTGTTGGGTCCTCGAGCTCCTTAGTCCCCTGTGATTATAAGCTGTAACTCTACTTGTAATTGGCTCTTATGGACCCTTATAGGTCAGTTTATGGGCATAAGTGTGCTTATAAACTTCTTTGCCTAGTGGTTATGGCCCTACTTATGGGTATAAGTGGCTTGTAAGTATAACTAAACTCTTTGAAAAGAGTGCCCTACCTCTGATTTAATGTCCTTATACAATATACAACCTATTTAGCATTTCTAAAGCACTTTATTCAACCAAAACATGGCAGACCAATGATGATAGGTGCAAAACAATTAATAAGTGCTTGAAAGTGCATTTAGCATGAGATTTTACATGTTTAGTACCATTGTACATAATTTCATTCTTTTGTTTACCATGAGCTTTTATTCCATCTTAGGGCCAAAGAAGCGTATATGGAGGCACTCCAAAACAAAATAGATCAAACTACTGAACCAGAGCATCACTACGGCTCACAACGACCGTGGTGATATCTCACCAAGGCTGTTGTTCACTTATATCATGACCGTTATCAAGTGGTGTTAGTGTGGAATCACGGAGAACGACACAGAAGTCTTAACCACCTCAATAATGGCTGTTGTGGATCATAACAGCCATGACCAATACACATAATGCCAAGATAAATCGTGCCAGGACAAGACTTGTGACCTAAGCAACAAACTTACTCACCACGACCTTCAAAACGGGTGTGGTGAGGTTGTGGCTGACTCAGGTTTTAAATACCTTAGGTTTTACAATTCTAAGGAGGATTCTTTTATCTAATTTGGGAGAAGCAACCGTATTTTTGGAGACCTGTGAGGTTAGAGACGAGTTTCATCAAGATTTTAGCAAATTTTGGTGATTCTCTTAAGGGAGATTCAACGTACATCAATAATGGAGAGCTCGCTAAGAGATTCAGCGTTCTTTTAACAATCTTGGGATTTTCTCAATCTCAACCTCAACCATCGGTGGCCATATTCGAGGAAGTTAGCCTAGGAATTTTTTTACTACATTGCCTGTGGATTATTTTTATTCATTGATTAATACTTTTATATTCATTAGAGGACCCCAATTTGAGGGGAATTTCATGAAAATTCATCTTGATTGATACTTATGATTTTTTATTGGCAATTCAACATTTTTTCAAGTCTTTTGTGATTCATTGCATGTTTGTTTAATACTATTTTGTTAATGTGATGAGGAAGATATGTCCACGCATTAGAACACCCATACTTTGTTAGATCTATGCCTACGCTAAGAGATTAGGTATCACTAAATTTCTTGATTAGGTTTTTATTTGCCATTCTAGTTAAGTTCTTGAACTTAAGACGAACATAGGAGGCAGACACACCTCTTGTATGTGTGTACTGTAAGTGCACGAGTGTCAAAACAAAGTACCCAATGGATCGGGTAGTCGAATCTACAGGGAACAAGTACTAGTACTAACTGCTTCTATGCTATCTACCCTAATGATCAATGGGATGATGCGATGATCTAGTGTGAGAAGAAGCAAATACTAAAGACGATTATGCAAGGGTAAAATAGAGGGAGATCTCAACCAGTAAAAGTGGGGTATTCGGGCAATGCTTCCACTAGGATTCAGGTTTTAGAATGAGAAAGTTAAGTCATGGAAATCCAAAGATAATCGGATCCTGCTTTTAGATCACTGATACTAGTCTCCTACGAGATCCTGGTGGAGAAATCTCTCAGTCTTAACACCTCACACCACATATGACCGCATAATACTCTAGGGATTCCAAAGGGTGTATCCGATTCCTAAGAATAGACCTAACCCTACCTCTAGTTGAAAAGTACCTAACCCCCTATGAGGTCTCTGTGGAGAACTCTCTCAATCTCAACACCTCACACCACATATGGTTTCTTAGAGCCTAGGGAATATGGAGATAGAATACACCAATCAAAGGGGAAATTACTGTAGCAAATCACTGCAGCAAAATTGTAGCGGTTACTGTTCATAGCTTGCAAAAATTCAATTCTTGGAAATTCACACGGGCATGCAGAAATTCCACATGCCCATGTGGATTCCCGATTCTAGCCCTATTTAAGCCGTGATTTTAGATGGTTTAAGAGATACTTTTCTCATCTTTTCGCGATTTTTGGAGGCGCTCGCGGCTAGGGTTTGTAGAGGCTTTGGGTAGGTCTTTGGATTGGTTCTACGTCCTTCGACACTGCGTTTCTTCAAAAGATAGTTATTGGGGGAGCTTTCACCGGCATCGATTCGGAGAGATGTGCCCTAGACTTGACGAGGGAACCCTTGGAGAAGACGAGGCAACTCTGATAAACGCCTAAATGTATGTATTTTATATGTATTAATCTTGTATCTTTTGTGAATATGTTAACGAATTGATGCCCGTTTTATGTCTAAATTGGTTATTTCGGTGTTGCAGGTCTTAAATGAGTCAAACAATGCTCAAAAATGCAAATAGGATGAATTCGACATCAAAAAGCGGCATTTTTGGGGTCCCGGTACTGTAGCGGTACTGTAGCAGGTCATTGTTCTTCTTATGCGGGGCATTTGGTGGGAGTTTCCACAGGGCTCCATGCGCCCGCATGGATGCCCGTGAGGTTTGCTGGAAATTATCAAGGCTCGGTACTGTAGCAAAAACAATGTAGTTGAACACTGTAGCAAAAACATCTGGTAGCGAAACACCTTTGTAACCGGCGGGGTTTTTGGGCATTTGGTCTGTGAAGCTTCACGGGCTCCATGCGCCCGCATGGAGCACGCATGACTGACGGGGTATATAGAAGGCGATTTCTTGTAGGGCAAGGGAAGGAGTTTTTGGGAGAGTTCTTCAGCCGATTTTCACCCGAGTCTTTGAGAGGCGAATTACATGTTTTGGAGAAGGGAAATCTAAGGAGAAGCTCGGATTTGGCTAGATCTTCATCGATCTCTTCTTTGGGAGTTTGTGAGGCGGCGAGGAAGCCGCCCCATTGCAGCGTCAGGTGGAAGCCTTTCCACCTAGCTCGGCATTTGCTTCCTTCTTCCATTGTTTGAGGAGTTTTTATTATGCCATTTGTGAGTTGTTTGCATGGATTTGTTGCTTGGATTTGTTTGTATGGACGAGTAGACCCCAAGGTTACCGGATGCTCGGTGAACCTTGGGGTGAACTGTGTATTTTGGATGATTTAAGTTTGTTTATTGCAATTAGTTGTGTTTTCGAGATTCATTCTTGGTGCATTTGATGTGTTGCTTACATGAGAACTCTCAAACCAAGCGCTAGGTTGTAGCCTTGGTAGCGTGACCATCGCCCTGTACTAGACACACCAAGTTTGGAAGGGATTCGTATGTCGAATCGCTTGTGATCATCGGGGTGATACATGCCCCTCCACCATTAGGGGCTAGACCAAGTTGTGTTCCGGCTCTAATTAGGGATTTCCCCACTTGTTAATGCAATCGTATGAGGATTTGATCGGGAAGAAATTCTGTGTCGATACTTATACCGGATTAGGGGTCAATGGCGTGACCATCGGGTTGACCTAATCTAGGAAATCTCTAGGTCCAAACACTCGATTGCATGACATTCTTAGCATCACGTGCACTTTAGTAGCCTAGGGAATCCGCATCGAAGTGACCATTTCACTTTCCCTGATTTTATACCGCTCTCCGTATTTTTAGTCTCCACTTGTAGTTATCTTATTTAGGGGTAAGTAGATTAGGGAAACGCTTTCGAACTAAAAGTCGGCTGAACAATAAGCGAAGAAGGAAGTAAGGGTAGATCCTCGGGCCCGGGGAATCGACCCTCGTGCTCTCGATGCGAGGTATTACGCAACGACTCCGTCACTTGCGGATCTCACTCATCAAGTTTTTGGCGCACGTCTGAGGGACCCACAAGGAATACTCAGAAAACTTAGAGTTTATTGATTTAGCCATTGTTTCTTTTATTTTGTTCATCTGCTTCTTTTTGTACATATATCTCCATTCATTTGAAATTATTCTCCACTATAAATATTTATATTTCTTTGATATTTCCTAATTATTCACTATCCATTATCATTATGGATGTAGCTAGCGTTTGGAGTGGCGCCTCCTATTTGTAAGTCCCATATTCGGATCCACCACTTGAATCTCTCACGGAATTTGAATTAGAAGGAATGGCAGTACCCACATTTTTGACATTTGAGCGATCCCGGGTGTTACAATGTGGCCAGTACGTACCATTGGGAGGCATGGGTGTGCAAGACCTATTCACGCATTATTTGAAATCCGATAGTGTGTGTTTGCCGGTGGTGGAGCTTATCCCTAATCCTTCCCCCATCCCTATTCATGAGAAAGTGAGGAACAATTCTGATGCCTTTGGCATACCAGTTCATCAACATGATGAGGAAATAGATCTTTTGTCGGGGAAGTAGCTGAGGATCATCCGAGGTGAGATTCACGCTATAGAAAGGTGCATGGATAGTAGCAGCTCCACGGAAGGCGTGTGTAGAGGATTGAGGATATTGATATGGGGAAGTTTGGGAGGCTGAAATCATCCAATTGAGGAACCGCCGGAACTAGAACTAAAAGCCGTTGCCCGAACACACGGGTATGCTTTTCTCGATGAAGGATCAAAAGCTCCCAATTATCATCGCCGCCCGACCTAAAAGCTAATCCGACCTTGAGTGTGTTAAAAGTATACAATTGCGTGGAAGATCTCGGACATTAAAAGGGTGGTCCTTCCTTTTGTACACATAAGATTCTCATGGAAGATAATCATGAGCCCATGACTATATATACCCGAAGAAGGCTCAGCCCACGATGAAAGAAGTAGTGCCTTGATTGAGGGTGATCAAAGCTTCTTGATCTTGGGCGTCATTACCACTATCTCTACGGCGGTGAGTGGGTGAGCCCGGTGCAGTAGTACCAAAAGAGGGGATGGCGTGGTCACCGTAATGATGAATTAGTCGCACTAGAGCAGGTCCTGGGGTTGGCGGGTGTGCATGAGACTATAGAAAACTTCGATGATGCTACTAGAAAAGATCATTTCCCTCACGCTCGTAGGCCCACGAATGCTCAGAGCGACTAGCGAGGAACTCCTTATTCTTGTTCTTGGATGGTCTCTCCGGATACTTTCAAATCCCGTTGCCCCGAACCGAGGAGAAGACAACTTTTTACATGCCCTTATGGTACTTTTTGCTTACCGGCGTATGCCTTTTGGACTATGTAACGCGCGTCTGACCACCTTCGATGCACGAGTAGCCATGTTGATGATCTAATGGAAGAAGATATCATGGAGGTTTTCATGGATGATTTCTCGGATGGTGATTCTTTAGAGCCTGCTGCCTCAAAAATCTAGGCGGGTGCCCAGCGCGAGATGTTGAGAAACCAACTTGGTTCTCACGCGGCGGGAGAAGAGATGTCGTTTATGGTCAAGGAAGGCGTTGTGCTTGATGCGTAAGATATCCTAGCAGAGGATTGGGGTGGATAAAGGCCCGAGGTTTCCACTGACCGAGGCATTTGCCTCCCCAATGTCGGTGAGAGCCATTAGGAGCTTTTTGGGACATGCGGGTTTTCGAGAAGATTAGGTCAAGGATCATTGATTGCGCGAGCTAACACAAAACTCCTTGAGAAGGACTGCGACATTCGAGGTTTAGTGATGAGTGTATGTTGCCTTTCCTTACTCGAGACTTTGTTGTAGCCTCCGATTATCGTGTCCCACGATTGGAATTGCTTTTGAACTCATGTGTGATGCTAGGCGACCGCGATTAGGGCGAGTTCTTGGACAGCGTCCAGAGGGTCATTTCGCGCTATACTGTGCAAGCAAGACATTGAATGGTGCTTCGAGGAAAATTATACTACCTGCGAGAAAGTAACGCTAGCGTGGTGTTTCTGCATCTGACAAGTTCCGTTCATATTTGAGTGTTATCAAAAGTGGTGGTGATTCACGCAGGCCAATTCCGAAACTCTAGGCTCATCTTTTTGAGCAAGCAGGGATCTGGCACAGCGTACGATCCAGGGTGGGTACTTCTTTGCTTCGAGGTCGACTTAGAGATAAGGATAGCGTCGAAAACTTGGCGACCACGTGCTCCGCCTTGTGATCATTGGAGGAGCACGAGGAGAGGAAGGAGATAAATGATGGTTTTCTACGATAGCGGTTGTTTAGCATCGGATATTCCCGAGGAGAAGAAGAAACTCAGTGGTCGCGATTTCGCGAACTATCTTCGCTGCGAGGACTCAGATCATGGTGGGCTAACTTATCAACAAAGGAAGAAGTTCTCTGTTGATCTAAAATATTATACGGGGAGGGATCCTTGTTGTTGTTTAGAACTTCTTGTCGTCGGTGTGGTGAGAGAGGTGCGTATCTCATTTGGAAGGGTATTCTGTCTTGGAACGCTGCCATCTTGGGTCCTCACAGCGTGCTGCAGTGCCAACCCAGGACAACCAGGGAAAGGCTACTAGATCTTGACGTTTTATTGGTCTTCCAGCTTTCGAGGCATGCCGCAGTTTGTTCAGTCTTTGTGATAAGGTGCCAGCAGTTGGAAACATTTCAAGGAGATGAAGATGCCACCTGGCTCGGACCCAAGCTTGTGAAGTGTTGGGTGTGTGGGGGATTGATTTCATGGGCCCCTTTCGGATTCTCATAGTGTCAGGTTTTATTTTGGTAAGCGTGGATTATGTGTTTCTAAATGGGTTGAAGCTGCAGGGCATGTCTGAAGTGATGCAGTGGTAGTAAGAGGTACAGAAAAAGCTATTCTCCCGAGGTTTGGTGCACGAAGCGATCATCGGCGATAGGGGACTCACTCGTAACTCTCGGGTCTGCGAAGCACCACTGAGCGATATGGAGGCTGATCACCAGAACATACGACTCCATCGTCCTGCAAACTAGCTGGCGAACTGAGATTGAGGTCTCTAACACATGCGGTGAAGCTTGAGTGCTGGAGAAATCCAGGTGAGTCGACCACGAAGAGAGGAAGATTGGGCGGAATCCATGCGGATGATGCCCTTTTGGAGCATGTCGGACGGCGTATGAGACACCTCTTGGAGACAACCCCTTGCTCCGGATGGTCTGGAAGGGAGGTTACGCCATTTACACGGTGAATTTGGGACATAAAAGCATCTTGGGCTGTTAAACAATTGATTTTGATCCTCATCTAGTCGGGCATAAGAGGAAGTTTCGACTAAGTGAGTTGGATGAATGGCATGCTATGGCGTATGAAAAATTCTACCTTTATAAGAAAAGGATCAGGAGTATCATAGCCGAGACACATTAAACAAAGGTATAGCACTTCATGGAAGGGACCCGGAGTTCTCCTCTTTTAGTCGATACTGAGCTCTTCGGGGAAGTTGAAATCAAGGTGGCATGGACCCTACACGGTTTCACTGAAGTCTTTCATGTAGCGCCATCGAGATAACTCTCTCATCAGGAGAAAGGCACACGCATTTAAAGGTTGGGTCAGCGGTGAAACCACTACCTATCTTGGAGCAGTTCTCACCGGACTTGGAGGTAAGTACCACCATGTGTCCACCACAAGGAGTAAGTATGAAGGTGCGTCCCGAGGCTAATGATGTTAAGCAAAGCGCTTCTTGCAGGAGGCAACCCAAGTTTTAAATTAGATAGTCTTTTAAATTTTAGGTATTTCTTTTTAGTTTCTTGTTGTGGTTGAATGCATATGCTCATGGGAGTTCTCCTGTTTTGTTGTCGTGCTCAACTCGTGCTTGAGGCTTTCTTGTTATTGTAGCTTTTGGCCTTGAATTAGTATTGTTTGGTTCGTGTTTGTGTGCATCCTCGGCGCTTAAATGGTTTGTGATGCGACATTTTATTGTGTTTGCAGAGGAACCATGCCAATTTTCAATTCTAGGTCATCTGGGCTGTGTCACGGCCCATATGGACACTGTGGCGTGGGGCCTTGTGGCCCTCACTGCGGCCACATGGAACCCCCTCGCGGGGTGCCCCAGCCAGTGCGTGGGCTGAGGCTCACGGCGCCATCGCGCATGGCGCCATTGAGCTCGGCCTCCGCGGCGGCGCGGGCTGGGGAGCTCCACGAGCGCCATGCGCCGCCAGGCGCCCGTGAGACCCTCGGTACGGGACAACCCATGCGGTACCATCGCCCCGCATGGATGCCCGCATGGTGGGCGACCATTTAAGGGGCTTCGTTTCCCCTACTCTCTTCTCCTTTTTTCTCCTCTTGTTTCTCTCATCTCTCCTTCCTCTACCTCCATTTTCTCCACACCATTTTCTAGTTTTCTTCTCTAATCACCTACTCTCCATCTTACCAAACTTGCTCTTGGGTTTAATAGAAGTTTTATCGACCTTTTAAGCCAGGATCTCATCACCTCAAAACCTCCAAGCTCTAATTCTAGGTTTTTGCTACAAACTTGGGTTTCATTGTGTTTTCATTCTATTTTTGATGCTTGAATGTTATATTTGGTTGTTATGATGTGGTGGTTGGCCAATTCTTTCGAGTTTTCCCTTCGCATTTGTAAGAATTTTGGGGAAGCTTGATGTGTGGGAGGAGAAACTCTGCATAGGGGCCACACAGGTGAGTTACTGTAGCAATGGCTGAAATTTTCATTCTTCACATTAAAATTGTTGTGTTTTCAGTTTTCGCGATTCCATGATGTTCCTAGTTACCTCTATGATTGTATTCACAAAAAATCGGTTTGATCACTTGTTTTGTGGTATAGGTATGCTCACCGAATCAGCGAGTTTTATCAAGCGGTCCGCGACACGATCTTGGCGGGAGTGAGTGCCATCCTTTGCTGCCACAACTTGTAGGGACTTCTCACGGTTGTTCTCTTCTCACTTTACCCTTTCTTGGCGGCGGCTTGTGGCCGCACTTTCACGGGCTGCCTCCATCAAACAATTGGAAATGGGTCTCTTGTCGACCACTTATTATGGATTATCCACCATGTTCACAGCGGGTGGTGCAGTGAGGGGCAATGTGCGATTTACAAATAATGAGGGATGGGTTGTTGCATGCTTACTTCACCGATAACTTTATGATATATTGTTGGAACCTCGGCTTGAATGAATGATAGTAATGAGGTTGTAAGGTTATACATTGCTATAAGAGTGGTATTTTCTTTCTGTTGCTTTTCTTCTGACTTGACCACCGATGTTTCTACGTTTGACCTCGTAACCACTTGCTTTTGATTTAAAGTGTTAGAATGGTAAATTCATCCTACAATGGTCTTTAAAACTTTTGGTCCTTTGTTCATTTGCTTTATCCTAAGTGGTTTGCATGAAAGGTTAACGTTATGTATATATTTACGTTGTCTCAAAAAAAAAAAAAAAAAAAAAAGGGTCTATGTCGGTGTTCCTGCCTTTAATTTAGCATGAATGCGTCTATGTGAAGCGTAATCAAGTAGGTTGAATTGACTCTTGTCGGCATGTTACGTCATCGAGATTATAAAATATTTTTGGGTCTAGATTGGCCAGGACTCGAAAAAAATGTTGTTCTCACGGACTCCACAATCATGCATTCACTTGAATACTAAGTGTTGAATGTGGACCGAAGGACTCTTGACTATTGGGGGTGTCTTTTCGCGCATTTTGCTGCTTGGTAGTGGGTGGTGATGATTATTGAATGGGGAGGCGAGGGATGGCTGCCACGCTCAGGGAAAGCACTCTAAAGGGTCCTTGTGACTATCTCTCTTGAGAGTCGGGTTATTGTCTGACCTCATTTTCTTGAATTCATTTCGCCTACTACATTTTGTATGGGGTTCTTCACTATTGAGCTTGAGGTCGTACATTTAACTTACGTTTATCATTTTGCTTGTATTCTTTCATGTGTGTTTTGCTTGGGGACAAGCAATGCTTGGAAATAATGAGGATATTTGATAAGCAGCCTAAATGTATGTATTTCTCTTATTAATCTTGTATCTTTTGTGAATATGTTAGCTTGAATTGATGCCCGTTTATGTAACCACAAATTCGGTTGTTGCGGTGTGCAGAAGTCTTAAATGAGGTCGAAAGCAATGCTTTCAAAAATGCAAAATCGGTTGAATTCGACATCCATGAGCAGGCATTTTGGGGTCCCGATGCTTACGCGACTGAGCATGGCGGGAGTGTCATTGTTCTTCGCTAGCGGAGCATTTGGTGGGAGTTTCACGGGCTC
>NW_024086574.1:0-4257 GCF_009730915.1 Dioscorea cayenensis subsp. rotundata
TGGTTGCTTCAAGTTGTGACTTGAAGAGGAGGGTGAGGTTCTTCTTGATCTTCATTTTCTTTCTCTTCCACATACTCGTCAATTGGTTCAATCATAGTATCTCCTGCATACAATCGAAATTAAAAGTTCAGTTTCATCAATAAAATAAAGCATGTCATCATGGCCTAATCAGTGTTTTATTGCTGTCGATAGAGTGTACACTGTTTCTTCCTCTCCGACCCTTAATGTTAATTTTCCTCCTTCAAGGTCGATTTGTGCACCGGAGGTAGTGAGAAATGGTCGACCAAGAATCAATGGTGTCTCCACATCTTCATCAATATCCATGATGAAAAAATCCACACAAAATATGAATTTGTCCACTCGGATAATCACATCCTCCACAATCCCACGAGGTTTCCTTGCCGATCGATCTGCCAATTTTAAAATCATCCTTGTGAGTCTAAGTTCATCAAGACAAAGTTTCAAATACATGGTGTAGGGCATAACATTAATGCTCGCCTCTGAGTCTACTAGGGCATATTTTTGAACTCCACCCTCAAGTACAAATGAAATTATGAAGCTTCCTAGATTTTTCAATTTTTGTGGGAGTTTCTTCTTCAAAATAGCCAAGCAATTTCCCGTGAGTGTAACTATGACCTATTCTTTCAATTTCCTCTTGTTTGTAAGCAGTTTTTTTAAAAACTTGGCATATTTGGGCATTTGAGTTAAAGCTTCCACTATCGGGATGTTTATGTGGAGTTATTTGAAGATGTTGATAAATTTCCTGAATTGAACATCTTCCTTATCTTGCTTCAATCTAGCCGAATAGGGGATCGGAGGTTTGTACTCAGATGGCCTTGATGATCCCTTTGGTTGAATTTCCTTGTTTTCTCCTTGCTTTCCTTACTCAATAACGTTTTCAAATGAATTGGGGTCTTCCACTTTGGCTACCCCAGTTTCGTTGACACTTGGCTCAACTTCGACTATTGTCTCAACTTGTCTTCCATTTCTAAGGACAATTACCTTCAAGTGCTCCCTTGGATTCTCTTCAGTGTTGCTAGGAAGACTACCGAAGGTCGCTTAGAATTTTTCTTTAGCAAGTTACCCACACTGATGCTCAAGTGATTGCACGAAGCTTTGAAGATTTATCAAGATGGAGCCTATCTCATCTGAACTATCCGGCATACTCGAGCAAAGGTCGAGCAATTACTTTGTCGAATCGAGTATCCATACTCATCTGGGTTATGTTATTAAACCTTGATTCGAGTGTTAATCATGAACTTGGCAAGCACATCTTCAGTAGTTAATCTCTTTTCTAGTATTGGTTGTTGTACTTGTGTACCTTGAGAAGGTGCAGCTTTTTGTTGTTACAATTGATTCCATTAGAAGTTTGGGTGGTATTTCCATCCCGGATTATACGTTGAGTTGTATGGATTCCCTTGTGGCCTTTGTCCTCCAATATAGTTAACATTCTCAATTGGTGCAACAGAGGACCTAGCAATAGGACATTGGGCAACCCCATGCCCACCAACACAAGTGCTGCAACTCATCACTGATTTTGACTTTGAATTGCTACCCATGAGTATGTCTAGATTCTGAGACAACATGTCAACTTTTGCGGCAAGAGCATCATTAGCACTAACTTCATAAATCCCGGCTTCTTTCTGTGGTGTTCCTTTTGAGGCCCAATGAGACTCATTGCTTGCCATAGATTCAAGAAGTTGCTCGACTTCGTCGGCGTACTTGTTGCTAAGGGATCCACCAACTGCGGCATCAATTAATTGATGAGTTGCATAGTTTAGCCCGTTATAGATGATTTGCACCTGCATCCAAGAAGCAAAACCATGATGGGGGCATCTTCTAAGGAGATCTTTGAATCTTTTATACGCTTCAAATAATGTCTTGGACTCTCCTTGTTTAAACGCCGAAATTTCTTGCCTTAGCTTAGCCGCTTTGCTCAGAGGAAAGTATCTTCCCAAGAATTTTTCAAAAATATCTTTCCATGTTTTGATCGATCCCGATGGTAAGGATGTGAGCCACCCGATATGCCCCATCTCTCAAACTAAATGGGAATAGTCGCACTGGATCGCATCATCTATCACTCCATTTATCTTGAAAGTGGAACAAATTTTTAGAAAACATGCAAGATGGTCATGAGCATCCTCATCTGCATGACCATTAAATTGCATCGAATTTTTGGATCATGCCTGATTGTGCTAGCTTTTGATTTCAAAAATTATTTGTTGCAATGGATGGTGCTTGAACACCTGAATTCTTTCACCCGTGAACGTGGGCTTTCAAATTCGGATAAGGTGCGTCTTTCCTCGGCTATGATTATAGATTCTCTACCCTCAATTTTGATGTTTCATTCACTTGAGTCTTCACATAATTCTCTTAGTCTTTGATGAAAGTCCTTTCAATTTCACTGTCTGATACAACTAGGTTTGATGGATTTGCTCATGTCATGCATAGTACCTTGCAAAATTAACAAAGAAAAAGAAAATTAAGCTCAAAAAGAGATAAATAAAAGTAAAGGATAAAAAATAAAAGAAAAGAAAATAGCTAGAGCAATAAGCTAGAAGTTTCCTAGAATTCTTTTAAGTCCCCAGCAACGGCACCAAAAAATTGATTGCTTCCCCGCAAGTGTACAGGATCCCAAAGTATTACCTTGTGCAAGAGCACAAGGATCATATTCCATGGGCCTAAGGAGCTCCTATTACTCCTCCATCACCTATTATCCAACCATCCAACTTAAGCATGGTAAACTACTTTAACAAGTACAAAAGTGTAAGCATATTGCAAGTATGAGAATTATAAAGCCAGACAAGAGATCACAAGAGCAATGATGAGGTAAAGAGGCGTAGGGATTAGGATTCCCATGATTGGTCATTGATGTGAACTCGTCCGCAAGCTCACGTAGTCATCAAGTAATATCTCTCGCATCGAGCACGAGAGGATCGTATTACCGGGCCCAAGGATCTACCCTTACTTCTTTTTCACGTATTGTCTAGGCGAAAGATTCGAAAGGGTTCTCTAAACTATTAATTAAAATAAAAGAACTACAAGTGGAGTCTAAAATAAGGCAAGGGTTTAAAATTAAGGGAATGAAATGGTCACGGATGCATATTCCCTAGGGGCTACTAAAGTGCAAAGGATGATAAGAATGTCATGTAATTAAAGTGTTGGACCTAGAGATTTCCTAAATTAGATCAACCCGATGGTCATGACAATTGACCCCTAATCCGATATAAGTATTGATATGGAGTTTCTTCCGATTAGATCCTCATATGATTGCATTAACAAAGGGGGAAATCTCTAATTAGAGCAGAAACGCAACTTGGTCTAGCCCTAATGTTGGAAGGGTACAAATACCCGATGGTCACGGCATATTTGTACATGAATCCCTTCCAAACTTGGTGTGTCTAGTACAAGGGCGATGGTCACGATACCAAGTACAACCTAGAAGTTGATTTATAGAGTTCTCATATAAGCAACACATCAAATGCACCAAGAATGAGTAACAAACACACAACAATTGCAATAGACATAATTAAATCATCCAAATACACAAGTTCACCCCAAGGTTTACCGTCATCTAGTGACCTTGGGGTCTACTCTTCCATGCAAACAAATACAAACAATAGGTCCATGAAAACAACTACAAATGGTATAAGAAAACTACCTCAAACAATGGAAGTGTGATGACAAGACAAGTTAGGTGGAAAGCTTCCATGGACGCCGCGATTGGGACGGCTTCCCTCGTCGTCTACAAGCTCCCAAAGGAGATCGATGAAGATCTAGCCAACCCAAGCTTCTCGCTTTGATTCCCCTTCTCCAAAACGTGTGATCTTACCTCCTCAGAACTGGTGGAAGTCGGCTCCAAGAACTCCTCAAAAAGCTTTTCCCAAAAAATGTCTCCCTTTGCCCTAGAAATTCAGTCAAGTATATATCCTGTCAGGTCCATACGGTCTCCATGTGAGTGCATGGACAACCGTGAAGCTCACTGCCATTTTGCCCGAAAAGGTCTCAGTGCTACAATACTCAACCATAGTGTTTTTAGTACATTGTTTTTGCTACAATAACTGAGAGTTGTCAATTTCCAGCGAACCTCACGGGTACTCATGCAGGCTCATGAACCCCGTGAAGCCACAGCCACAACCGAACCCCCAAAAATGCCGTTTTCGGTGTCGAATTCGTCCAATTTGTATTTTTGAGCTTCGTTCAGTGCTTTTAAGATCTGCAACACCGAAAATAACCAATTTATACTTAAAAGCATCG
>NW_024086575.1:0-8267 GCF_009730915.1 Dioscorea cayenensis subsp. rotundata
GACATTAAATGTTAAAATTCACTATACATGAGATGACGGTCAAAGATTTAATCGTAAGACCAATAAATGATATATTCATGATATGATGATCCATCAAATAATATATAAAGAAACTGAAAATAATTATATATATACTATCAATAGTAATAAATTGAGAGGCAAAATACTTTGATGTCACTACAAAGATATCTCGTATGGATTACTTGAAAATGACATATATATGAAAGTCCTCAAGGATATAGAAAAACAAATATTATAAATAATCATCATTTATACCTTATTAAATTGCAGTAGATCTCTTTATGGGTTAAAAACAACTGGACGGACGTGCATAACCGCCCTCAGCTGAATATCTTATAAAAAGAAGGGTACCAAAATGATAGTATACGTCCACGTGTGTTTATTAAAAAGTTATACTAACGGTTTTGTCGTGATAGCAGAGTGATATGTGGACGATTTAAATTCAGAGGCACTCCTTCCGAAATCGGAATCGCAGCATCATATCCTCGAGAAAATAATTTGAAACGAAAAGATCTGGGAAAGACCAAATTCGCCTAGGTATACAAATCGAGCACTTATCCTCGTGAATATTTCAGCAAGCATCAATCAACCCATACGTAAAAGGTGCGTCAAGAGATTCAATATGGAGAAGGCTTATCCACCGAGGCACGCCCAACGGTCGTCCGACTTCGATGTTTAGAAAGATCCATTTCACCACGAAGAAGGAGAAATCATTCTTTGGTCCGTAAACTCCATATTTGAGTGCAACTCGCATTAACGTACTGCAACAATACCGCATCGTATATAGCTCGCAGAAATCTTCTAGCAAGATACAGCTTCTACAATCGGCACGTAAGACACCGGAAAGGAGTAAAAGACGTAGTACGTTATTTACGTAGGAACCACGTGATCCGGGTTTATTCTATCAACAAGAATCTTCATCCAACCTCATAGTGTTTTCATCGATGTCGATATCCGTCTCAATCCCTCACAAAGGGCGCATCTCGCATCGGATACATGTTTTCTACAATGGCATAGACCTATCTCTACGGCTCTACAAAACAAACTCTTACGCTTACTTTCATCAAATCATGTCAAATTTAGTCTCCACTTTAAGCAAGTCAGAACGCCAAACGGTTACGATCTACGATCGTGCATATACAAACATCATGCAAATTACCATCAAGAATAAACAAAATGCTACAATAATTTACTGAAGACAACATCATTGATTTCTAAATACAAGGAGGTTATATTAAAGGTGATAGAATCGACATATCACCAAAATTTTTCTACACTCATGATCTCCGTAGAAGTATGCTATTGAAGTTCAAAAAGATTCAATCCAAAGGAGAATCAAGTCGATCTATTCACAAAATCACTTCCTATGCATTCATCAAAGTTACTTTATACACAAAATCTGGATGAGAAGACTCAAGGATGTAAGTACTTGATATAAGTTAAAAGTTATTTATTTCGAGGGAGATCGTACTCTTTTTCCCTTCGCCAAGGTTTTTCATTCCCAACGGGGTTTTTCCGAGGCAAGGTTTTTAATGAGGCAAGAATTCCTCAAAATGTACTACACTGATAGTGTACTCTTTTTCCTTAGCTCGGGTTTTTATCCCACCGGGTTTTTCCCAAGCAAGGTTTTTAATCGAGGCATATCCTTTTGGTCGAGGCATCCAAGGGGAGTGTGAGTAAACAAATATTTTTGAAATGGATGTCTCATCAGAGTCAATTTCACTAGCACATGCAGATCATCGAAGCAACTTCTAGATATTACCGTCACACCCACCCCTTCTACCGAGGTAAATGGGCACCCATCGCTTAAAAATTCTTTTAACTGAAACCGACACACTGCTTTTAAACAAAATCGACCCTACAAATCACAATTTACAACTTTACACCAACTACAAAGTTCAAATACATAAATACCACGAATACAATATCTCAAATTATCGGGTACAACCGCACAAGATCACGACACCAATAAATAGAAAGAAAATGAAGGGGACTCCACCGCAATCCTCGACTCAACCCTCGACTAGCTTATACTCAATCAGTGCAATCAAGGGTCCCTCGCCTCCCGCATACTACAAAGACATCTCAATGGCTCAGAGCGGCTTTAATAATTTCAAATACTTAAATACAAGATATATAAAATATATAAATACCAACTCGCTCAAATAATTCTTCCAATTTTTCCAAAATACCGTAATTCTGAGCAAAAATACATCTTTAAAGAACTCTCGAAACATAAATTCAACATAAATCAACATCAATTTGATTTTCTCAGAACACAATTTCTATGCGAGATCGCCTCATCACAATCTCAAAAATAACATAAATCTCAAATTCAAAAATACAAAGAATACCCAACACTCACCCAAAGATAACATGGTTCAGGAAAAACTCTCTAAACCCTCGCTGGTCACGAGCTAGTTCGAGTCAAGGAACTCACGTCCTGACTGCCGACCCATTTGCTCAATGGCCGAGCCGACCCCTGCCACCCGACGACATCCGACGTGCTCTACACTCCCACCCGAACCGGCCCCTCAGAGTATCAATACCTGTGTCCACCACGCCACCTCTAAAGGTCGGTCCCGCTGGGACCCACTATCGCAGAAGTCTCGGCCTTAGCCCGTCACCATCAAAAACCATCAAGTAACACAAAGAATAATACCATCCGTGAGAAAATCATAACACATGATCCTTTTCCGGTGACAAGTATTCACTATCACTGGAAATAAACATTATTTTCCACAAAGCCAACGCCAAACGATAACAACGCATAATACCAAGAAGTTTTCCCAGATCCATCGATACCATTCCTATACCAGAATGAAAACCAATTCTATTAACAACGCCGATAAAACATCTTTAATATGCTCACTATGGTTTCTGCAAATCACTCCAAATCAAAAAGCATATATACCCATCAAAATAAATACATGAACCGAATAATTAAATCACATATACATGTATTTTTACTATTCACAAATACGATAATTATACAAAACGAATGTATCAATATTTATTTAGCTTAACATCAAATCAGGCAAACAAATATACGTATATTTCAACTATATATGGAATCAAACATGATAAAATGAAATACTTAAACATTTATTTCCAAATATAGCTATTAAACAATTATTTCAAAATAATAATAATTAATCAATTATTTAAAAATAATAGCCACTACCAACTCACCATGTCCTTGAGTTCCTTGCTAGACTCGAACCCTCCCAAGCCCTAATCAACACCTAGCATGATAACATAATAAAATAAATAAACACGACAACTAAAAATATAATTTATCCCAATAGAAAATACAAGAAATCAATAACCCGACTCTCTAATCTGCCCACTCACTCCAATTTGGCTCAAACTCCCGACCAGATAACCAAATTCGTCTCCAATTACAATTAAGCCAACTCAATTTGAAGCTAGACTATTACGAACCAACCCCGAACCAAATTTCAATTCCGTCAACCAAGATCAAATTCACTCGAACCAAACTCAAATTCACTCGAACCAGTTTAATTAAACCAACCAGCCTCGAACCAACTTAATTTATGACAAATTTGTTGAACCAACTTGGTCTCGCCTCCAAAACCCGTAGCCCAACATCCAAACCAAACCCAAATCAACTCTCAACCAATTTAATCTCAAATCCAAAACCATTCAAGTCCAACTACACTCAACCTCGATTTGATCAAACCTGCACTGCGATCAACTCAATTAAAACCCAACCACTTCAATTCTCATCCAAACCCAATTCCAATTCAATTAAACGAACTCTGTTGAAACCAAATCAAACCTCAACTCAATCAATCTAATTCAACTCAACTCAAACTCAATTTGGCTAAACCTAAACCAATTTCAATCCAACCATCATCATTAACACCTTTAATCATCATAATCATCAACTTAATTAATCAAACCAAACCCTAATCTCGTTGACAAGAATTGCCATGTGAATTCCTATAATCTTATCCTTGATTTATCATAGATACAAGGTCGATCACAAATTTCATCTCAAACAACACCCCTCATCATTCCTCATTAATATTTCTTCAAATTCATCAACATTTCTCACTCAAATCCAACCATAATATATCTATATATACGATACATATACATGCTAAAACAATACAAGGAAGCCTCTACTTTCGCTCCAAGCCATCCTCTCCCATGAGCTCACTCCATACCATCTCCACGCAGTCCCTCTCCCTTAAAACCCACCCTTCCTACTCTCTCATTCTATGCATCTTCTTCTCGACATCAGAAAGGTACGTGGCGCAGGTACTGAACCATCAAAATCTAGAGTTTTCTCCAACTTTCTAAGTCGTTCTACGAATTCAATTTTAGTCCCTCAAAACATAATTTCTTACAACAATGTATCTCGACTCTTAAACGCACCCTCGAATTCATGAAATAGTATTCTCACAAAAGGTCCTTTCAAATTCATCCAAGCCGTCCCCGGATTATAAAACAACATTCTTTAAAAAGATCCTTCCATCCTACCTTCTACGCCCTAGGTCGGTAAACATTCTCAACGCCATCCTTTTCATTTATTCTTTAACCCAAAATCTTTTAAAAACTTTTTACACTTAGGTCCTTATTCTTTTCACTCGGTTTCTCAACAAGATTAATCAGAAAATCTTACTCACCACTATAGTATCATTCCCGAGTATATTTTCTAACAGCTATCCACAGTGCCTCGTGGTAATATAATCCTTCCTTATTCCTCGGGTCCGAAATTTCTATAGCATTTATCCATCCGATATCAATCGATCCTCACTCACTGGTTCCAAGACCGCTTCCTCATATCAACCGCTTTCAATAAGTAAATAATCACAATCAGAAATCACTTCACAGATCGCAATCAAACAACATGCCAACACACTGATGGCATCTCTAAGTCAACCTATTTCTTTGATAAAACAATTCCGACAAATATCTCAATGTACGATCCTCGATCATCACAGAGCATCATCGCCAAATTTTCATTCTTTAAATGTCAAAACCTATCATATCGGCTCAATCCCACTACGCAGAACTTAGGTTTTGAAACTGATCGAGACTCTAAATACTTCCTATCAGCCCTTAACTTCTCCTGTCTCAATCACTACTAAACCCTAAGTCTGGGAGTACACGACTTCTAAGTTTAGGTCGCCGCATCACAACCCGCGATCTCTACTCTCAAAACTCCGGATATCCCAACCTACGCTCGATATACACTAGCACGCTCACACCCACTTCTACCGGACGCAGAAATGCGCAGACCTATCGCTTAAAATTCCCTTTAATCGAAACCGACACCTGCTAAACAAAAATTGCACCTACAAATCACACTTTACAACTTTTATCATCAACTCATAGTGTTCAAACTATATAAATACTCATCATCACATATTAATTCCAAATTAAGGGTGACAAACTGCCACAAGATCACGATACACCAATAAACTAGAGAAAGGAAAGTGGACCCAACTCGCATCCTCGCGACTCCAACTGACTAGCGCTTATACTCAATCTCTCGTGCAATCAAGGGTCCTGGCCTGCAATTTCACAAAGACATCTCAAATGGGCTTCAGAGCGGCTTAATAATTTTAAATACTTTCTAACACGTGATATATAAAATATATAAATACCAACCTACCAACACTCTTTCCACTCTTTCCAAAATACTGTATTCTAGTAAAGCAAATACATCTTTAAAAGAACTCTGAAACATAAACTCACATCAAATCAACATCAATTTCGATTTTCCTCAAAACACAATTCTTATGTAGAGATCCGCCTCTCATCACATCTCAAAAATACCATAAATCCTAAACTCATATGCATAAAGAATACCCAACACTCACCCAAAGATAACATGAGTTCGAAACTTCTCAAACGCGCAAGGTCATGGGGTTCAGTTCAGAGCTGGGCCAAGGAACTCATGCCCCTGACTGCTGACTCCACTCCGCTCACCGCGCCCACTCCTGGGCCACTGCTGACTATCCGGCTGGCTCTACACTCCCACCCGAACCGCCCCTCGTAGTGATCACACCAGGTCACCACGCTCACTAAAAGCGCCCGGCCTCGCGACTCCACTATCAAGTCGAGAAGTCGGGCCCAGCCCGCCACCATCAAACCATCAAGTAAACATGCAAAGAATACCATCCTCAGTAGTAAACTATACACATGCCATCCTTCTCCTTGCAGACAAGTATTCACACATCGACGGAAATAAAGTCACTTATTTCTCCACGTGCCAACGCCAAACGATGTGTGCAGGGTCTATACGACACACAAGTAGCCTGGGGATCCACGATACTCATTCCCATACCAGAACGTGAAAACCAATTCTATTAACAATAAAGCGCTTTGATAAAACTATCTTTATTACGCCTACTATGGTTTCGCAAATCACCTGCAAATCAAAGATATATACCCACTCAAAAATAAATACACGAATCAAATAATTAAATCACATATATATGTATTTTACTATTCACAAATATCGATAATTTATGTGCGTACAAACTAATGTATCAATACTGCTATCACTGTGAACACTGAACGGCAAAACAAATATACTGAGTATTTTCAACTATATATGGAATCAAACATGATAAAATGAAATACTTAAACATTTATTTCCGTAAAATACTAAATTAGCCATATTAAACAATTATTTCAAAATAATAATAATTAATCAATTATTTAAAATAAGAAATACTACCAACTCACCTCGTGTCCTTGAGTTCCTCGCCAGGATCCTCCTCGAACTCCCTCCCAAGCCTAATCACTACTCGAAAGTATGATAACACATAATAAAAGACACATAAATGACACACTAAAAATATAATTCCATCCCACAGAAACATAGTTAAATCAAATAACCGACTCTCTTAATCGCTCCACTCACTCCACTCGCCCAAACCCCGACCTCAGACAACCAAATCGGGTCTCCACCACACCATTGCTCTTTCACCTCAATTCTGGGCTAGACTATTACGAATCCCAACCTGAAATCTCACTCAATCTCACCGAACCAAGAGATCAAATCCACTGAACCAAACTCAAATTCACTCGAATCCGTGTTTACTCAGAACCAACCAGCTCGAACCAACTTAATCTATACAAATCTGTTGCACCAACTTGGTCTCGCCCAAAACCCGCAGCTCAAACATCCAAACCAAACACCAAACTCAACTTCAACCAATTTAATCTCAAATCAAACGATCTCGTCCAACTATCACTCAACTGGATTTCGATCAAACCCGCACTCGCATCAATTCAATTAAACCCAAACTCACTTCAATTTCTCATCCAAACCTCACCCACTCAATTAAACGAACTCTAAGTTAAACCAAACCAAACCCAACTCCAATCAACTCAATCTCACCTCAACTAAACTCAATTTGGCTAAACCCAACTCACCCCAATCCAACCATCAATCACTACACACCTAATCATCATAATCACCAACTTAATTAATCAAACCAAACCCTAATCTCAGCATACATGTGAATCGTTGCTAGAATTCCTGCAATCTCATCCTTGATTTATCATGGATACAAGGTCGACACAAATTTCATCTTCAAACAACACCCCATCATTCTCATTAATATTTCTTCAAATTCATCAACATTTCTCACCAAATCCAAACCATATACATATATATATACACGCATACATATACATGCCAAAACAATACAAGGAAGCTCTCTTACTAAGCTGCTGCAGGCCCTCCCGATGCTCCTAGCTCCACCCGATCTCCAAAGTCCTGCCCTCCTTAAAACCCACTTTTCTTCCTCATTTCTTCATGTCTTCTTCATGCCATCGTGGAAGTTAGGATGGGTAAGGAGAAGTAAAGAGGAACCATCAAAATCTAGAGTTCTTCCAACTTAAGTTTTCGCAGTCGAAATCTCAATTCTTAGATTCCTCAAAACATACTCCCCTACTACAGTCAGTCCTCGAAAACTCCCAAACCCGATCCCTCGAATTCATAAATAAGTATTCCTGACGTGCTGCTTTTCAAATTATCCAAGTTTTAGTCGGATCATAAAACAACACTCTTTAAAAAGATCCCTCCCATCCTACCTTTCAATTCCTCGGTTTCCATTTGCACATTTCGCGTCCATCCTTTCTCACTTCATTCTTTTAACCCAAAAATCTTAAAACTTTTACACTTTCTAGGTGCCTTATCTTTTCACTTGGGGTTTCTCAACAAGATTAGTCAGAGTAAAATCTTTACTACCACCATA
>NW_024086576.1:0-68871 GCF_009730915.1 Dioscorea cayenensis subsp. rotundata
CATCTTCGCTTAGTTAAGTAGAAAACTTGGTGTTTTTATTCCCTATTCCCTTTGGATATGATACCCATTAATTGCTTCCCCGCAAGTGTATGGGATCGCCAAGTAATACCTCGTGTGAAGACACGAGGATCATATTAAATGGGGCTAAGGATCTCCTATTACTCCTTCTCGAGCTATTATCTAGCCTAAGATCTCAAGTGAGGGAATTTACTCTACTAGGTGCAATTAAAACTAAAACAAGATTATCAACAAATTAGAGAGAACAAGCAATAAGCAAGCAAGAAACTCAATGTAATGCAAAGGCCTATGGATGCGGATCCCCTTGAGGGGTTATCATGAAACATGGACAATGAATAAAAAAATGCAAGGGTAAGATGGACCATGAGATTCCAAGATTAGAACAATTCTGATTTCTTAGCGATTGAACCCTAATCCCATACGAACATAGATAGGAATTTCTTCCGAATCCACATTCCTACGATTGCATTAAGTACGAGGAAATCTCACTTAGGAGTAAGCCTACTCTTCTTCTGCTTAAACCTACATGGAGGGCTACCAAACACCCGATTTCTCGGTGTGATGATACAAGTATCCCCTTCTAATCCATTCATTATCTAATACATGCGAGCAAGTCACATCTACATGCATCACTCATAAAAGAGCTATGGATTTATCCTTAGTGTAGCAGTCAGCATGAAAATAATGGATTAAATCTCAAAATTACCCAAGCATGGAATTAACAAGTAATCATGCAAAATACATGATAAAACCCCCCAAGGTTCACCAACACCCGGTGGCCTTTGGGGATCTAGTCCGTCATCATCCCACAACAAGCAATACAATCAAGTGAAACACAGCATAAGTGACAATTCCTAGATGAAATGGTGGAGGAGGAGGTAGAATATATGCTGAATGACGCTTCCCCAATCAAAGGAATGCCGAATGACTCTTCCTCTAGCCGCGGGTCTCCTTCCTTCAAATCGTGGTAAATCTCTCCTTAAATGATGTTGCCTTCTTGCCTTGAGAGTTTTGGGGGACCTTGGCCTTGAATGATCTCCTAGCTTCCTTGCCCTTCTTCACCTTCCAAAGGTCCCCCAAAGCCTCTTAAGTAGTCTCCCAAAATAAGCTCAGCAAAAAGCCATTAATCTACCCTAAAAGTCAGTATTTATATCCCCCATGACATACGGTCCGTATAGGGGTCGTATGGGGTCGGATAACACTCAAAAACCCTAGATTCGCATTTCATACGGGGTGCATACGGCCCAGTATATTGTGTAGTATGGAAATCTGGGCAGACAACTCAAATCATTCCACTGCTACAGTGCATACGGCTCCCATACTGGGTAGTATGGGGGAGGTATGAAATTCCTGTTTTCTTTTATTTCCGCCTAAATGATATCTTCTTGTTCTCCATTGCTTCTTTATGCCCTACAAAGCAAATAGTAGATTATTAAGCGCAAAACGGGCATCAAACCTCACAAAATACAAGCAAAGTGAATACGATATATATATATATGAAACCACCTACATTTAGACACTTATCACCCATTCACCTGGGATTTATTACTTCAACAAACCTGTGCAGTTGCGGGTCACATGCAAGGGGCGTTGTAACTTCACCCTGTTGCTCACGTAACTAAGCCCCAACGGAGTTTGTCTCTTTGCACTTCACTCTATTGTAACGACAAATAACTCTTGGAATGAAGAGGTAGAATAAATCACACTCGAGGGGAAAGGGAACGTTCCGCTGCCTATCGACTCACCCTCTCAACCCTCTCCAATCTAGCAATGTCTAACCCTCATGGTGTGTCACTCATCCACAAAGGTTACCAAGATGGATTCTCAACACTAGTGTCACTCTAAGGGAAAATTAACTCAACAAGAATTGAAGATTGGAACTCAATTAAAGACATTAATTAAAGAAAACATAATAAAAGGTCAATGGAACAATAACATCATAAGGTTTACAAGTCCAAGCACCCAGTAGAGGTTTAGCTCTCCATGGAGGAAAATACAATCAATAATAAAATCAAAAGTAAAGATATACAATCCATGAAAAAAAACCCCTTAGTATTCGTGTCAATAGTCTTGTGGAGTATCTGTGTCTTCTCCAATGGTTCCCTCATCAAGCCTAAGGCATACCTAGCTGAATCGATATCGACGAAAGCTCCCCCAATAACTCTCTTACAAAGGAACATGGTGTTTGAAGCTGTCAAACTACTCCAATAGCCTAGCCAAAGCCTCTCTAAACCTTAGCCGTGAGTGTTCGAAGAGATGGGCAAAAGATGGGAAAAAGATTGGAAAAAAGATCCTTCAATCGCGCTGAAATCGTGACTTAAATAGGGTTGCAATCGGGCATCCACACGGACGGGCATGTGGAATTTCCACACGCCCGTGTGAATCTGAAGGAATTAATTTTCCACAGCCTGTGAACAATGAATGCTACAGTAATTTTGCTACATTGATTTCCTACAGTAAACTGCTACAGTACTTCGCTAAAATACTCTCGAATCCACACTTTTCATTGAGGCGACATGAACAAGCACATATCCATGCGGTAGATCGCGTTGCTTCTTCAATTAAAGGTCACATTGATGAAGATCTTGCTAGAATTACACAAGTCGGAACACCCCAATATGACTTTCTTTGTGCCGCTCCAAACTATATAATTGCTTTAGCACATGTAGGTTGGCACACATTCACATATCTTTGAACACAACTTGTGTCTTCATGTTTGTTCACTCCCTGATTTCATCAACAAAGTGCCTTCACGATCTACTTTGGCTTCTTTCTTCTATAATTGCTTCCACAACCCTACATGCACAAAAGAACACAAATACACAAGTATAAGAGATAAATCTGAAAAAAGTAATGCTCATTATAAGAAAAGAATACTTTGTATTACTAATACACAAGCACTTATCAAACTCTCCCACACTTAAGCTTTTGCTTATACTCATGAAAAAATAAAACATTGAATGATAGAAGAAGGAAATATTGGAAGTGCTTGGCCTTAGGTACACCAAAGCATGCAAAGAGAACATTCTACCAGTAAGGGAAATTTCAACATTAAATACGAAAAATAAATTCTCTAGCTATAAACTTGAATAAAAAAGGACAACAAACCCAAAATCGTGTAAGTGTGTGTAAACTCACTCTAGTCAACCCAATGTATACTCCTCAAAGTTCTAAGTTAAAGGGGCTTATTTATGTACAAAAAGAAAGAAAAGTGATGGTAATCGTTTCACACATCCTCTAAGGTAGCCCTTTCAAAATCGCCGCTAAGGTGGCTTTAACACTTTCGAGGTGGTAGCTCTTTCTACCGGGTAGTAGCTTACACTCATCACATGAGATAGCTCTTTCTCTTATTTGTGCATAACTAGTATCCGACTTATGAAGTAGCTTCATACTTCATAGGTGGCAGCTCTTTCCACCCCAAATGCACACCCAAAACAAATACAACTTTTTTTTCAGCAAAATTAAAACAAGAAACAACTAAACTAGTCCCTTAAACATCAAACTTGAGTTTCCAAAAGGGTTTAATGAGTGAGTAGTGCAACAAGTTTCAATAGGGCAAAAATTCCTAAAAATCCAATTAAAAACTAGAGCATGAAAATATTCAATGTTAAAAATTTGCCTAAACTCAAGAATACCACAATTGCATCTAATGTGAACTAGCATTGGCTACGTGAGCATGTATGTTCAGTCAAAACTTGTGTAAATAATATGTGTGATGTGAACTCCCCCCCACCCACACACACTTTAGATGTACATTGCCCTCAATGTACGCATGTAAGCACAAAAAAAAAATATAACAATCAAAAATATATGTGGGAGTGGGTAATTGAAACAATACTCCCCTGAACTCCTAATGGTACATTTAATGGAGCTATATTCCTTGGGAGTTGAGTTCCAATGGGTTGTGGAGCGCACACGGCTATGTGCAAAACACATTGCCCGTGTCCATGACTATTCCACAATTTCCATATCCACAAGACTATATGCAAGTATACACAAGGAGGTTCAGTGAAGCTCAATCAAAAATAAAAAACAACTCGAGTATATAAAGATAAAGCAATGGAATACAACTTGAGATGCAAAAAAAAAAATATAAACTCAGAAGGAAGATCCTTTCTGAGTGATACAAGTCCAAAATAAAATACAGGAATGAAATACGAAAAAAATAAAAAAATAAAGAAAAAGTAAAGACGCATCAAGTGTTGGTGTCTAGTGCGGGCTCTACTGCTGCTACTCCCGATGGTGAGGTGATAAACGCCTAAATGTACGTATTTTATACGTATTGATCTTGTATTATTTGTGTATATCTTGATGAATTGATGCCCGTTTGAGTATAAATTTGTTCTTTTTGGTGTTGCAGATCATAAATGTGCCGAATGTAGCTCAAAAATGCAAATTGGATGAATTCGACACCGAAAACGGCATTTTGGGGGTCCCAAAACTCAGAGTGCACTCGAGTCGATCACTATTCATATCCGCGGGCATTTGGTCGTGAGCTTCACGGGCTCCATGCGCCCGCATGGGTGCCCGTGAGGTTTGCTGGAATTTCACAATCCTCGGTACTGTAGCATGAACATTATAACCGAATTACTGTAGTTGAGTACTGTAGCACCGGCATATTTTCTGGGCGAAACGGCAGTGAGCTTCACGGGCTCCATGCGCCCGCGATGGACTCGACGCTATATATTTCGGGCTGAACTTTTTAGGGCAAAGGGAGGAGGTTTTTGGAGAGCTTTTGGTGTGCGTTTTTCTTGGGCCTCTTAGGCCGCCGACTCACTCTTCCCGCCGGGCGATCTACTACGCAAAGACATCACCAAGAGGGAGACAAGCTTTGGAGGAGAAGATTGGGTGAAGATCCTAGGCATCCAAGGCATCATTTGAGGTGAGATCTCTTCAAATCTTCAAGATCTTCACCATCTAAGGGATCTAAAGCTAGAGGGAGTAGTTCTTACTTCTTTTCATCTTTATTTGTTCCTTGATTTGTATGAGTGGTCCTCTTCATGAGGCACTAACTTATTTGTGATTTGGATATGATGAACTCTAGGGTTGATTGTTTGTAATTTGGATGATCATCTTTATTGATGTATTGTTGGATGTTGTATTTCTTTTATGGAATCTTGTAGTTTGTGGTTCAAGTCTTGTGTACTTTGATGAGTTGATTTGCATGAGAACTCCAGTATTTAAACTTCTAGGTTGTACTTGGTTTGCGTGACCATCGCCCTTGTACTAGACACACTTGGCTTGAAGGGATCCATGTACAACACACCGTGACCATCGGGTATTTTTGTACCCTCCTAAAGAATTAGGGTTGGACCTAGTTTGAGTATCGATCTCGATTAGAGATTTTCCGAGGGTAATGCAATCATACGAGGATTTGGGCGGAAGCAATTCTGACCCAATACTTGTATAGGATTAGGGTTCAATTGTCGTGACCATCGGGTTGAGCTAATTTAGGATTCTCTTGGCCCAACTACCATCCTCGCATTTCATCCTAAATTCAGGATCTAATGACAACCCTAGGGGGATTCGTTGTCCAAATCACTCCCTTCACTCGCTTTGATTCTCCCTTGAGTTCAGTATATGTGTAGTAGTACCCGGATTTCATTGTAGTTAATTCTTTCTCTTTTTATAATTACTATTCATCTTTCAGAATGTTAGGCTAGGAAATAGACGAAAGGGAAGTAATAGTAGCTCCTTGGGGCCCGGGGAATGCGACCCTCTCGTGCTCGCACGAGAGGTGATTACTTGACGACTCCGTGCACTTGCGGATCGCTCATCATGAGGTAGGTGGATCAACTAGCGCTGGAACTTGTGATGATGGTGCTGGAGATGCCTGAGGCGTCAGCGAAGCTCTGGGCCTCAGGATAAACGGTGAAGTCGCATCTTGCTCTAATAACTGCTGTAGAATGTCGAGACGGGACATCACCTCAGTATGGTTTAGAGACCAGTGTGGCGCAAAACCTCTGCCATATTTACTTGCAGCATCCCTACCGCACTCTTGAGCCTCTCAAAATGATCATGGGCTCGAGTCGGAGAGAAAATACGCACTGGAGGTGGCTCTTGTGCTGTAGGAGGTGCCTATGTCTGTACATGCACTATCTATGGCTCAACTGTTGGTTGTGAACCCTCTACTGTGTCTCCCTTGGCTATCTCAAATGGGGGCATGATCATCACATAAACTCCTGGCATATATCTCTGGACCATCCCCATCAACCTCATAGTCTCTAGCCCAAGTGCAGAAGATACAATAGCCTTCTTGGGCCCCTGATAGCGTCTATCAGACCCATCCCCATGATAAGTCTGGTGATGTAGGAACCTAAGAATAATACCCTTACTCTCGCATACTAGTCCTGGTGTCTCAAGTAATCTGCCACAATGTGCCCAAGATGAATCAGCTCGCTCTGCACCATCAAATATAAGTAGAGCAGCTCCTGGCGGCTCAAAATACCAGTGTTGTCACCTCGGCCGCACACTGATCTACTGAGAACAGCATGTATGTATCTGTAGCTTGGCTGGGATAGGCACGCGGCCTTGGACACTCCCTGCTCATACTACCCATGTTCACATAAGGCTCTTTACGCTCTCTTTGTGGTCAAAGCACCAGGATAGTCCGTCGGTAACTTAGTGTACTCCTCTGTGCCTATGAATGCCTCATCATACAGTCCGAGTCAGACCAAAAATTAGGAGATACTCATATAGTGATGATATCCAAATGCTCTAAACTAAATCATGCCGATGCCGAGAAGCAGCTGTAAGAGCGATCGCACTCAAATGATGTGAGGACCAACAGTGTGAGCCTACGGATCGCCAACTCATAAATAGATAACAACCGGTTCCAACTGCCTACAACCAATAACTCAATCTCATTAGGAGTCTCATCTCCTCAATGAACCTCTCTCAATGCAGTCAAGTCTGGGAATCTCGACTATCCACACTTAGGTTTCATTAATTGCTCAAAATGAGCTTGATGCTTGGGGATCATGAACTCTAAGAGATTAGGCATAGGAGAATCCTGCCTGGGACGTTTGTCAGCTGCTTTCTTTGATCTTGGTGCCATATTTGCAAGAATTGAGAAAGAAATCTATCAAATTAACTCAAAGCAACAATATTGCATAAATCCACATGCCTGCGTGGATCAATAGGGCATGAAAGCTACATGATCTCTCTGTAGAATCTTCAAAAATACATCTAAAATTTGTTCTATACCACTATAAACGCATGCACGAATCATTTAACATGTAAACAAAGCAATATTCACCAGATTTAAACAAAAGAAATCAAGATTTGGCGAAGAGAAAAAGGAAAAAAGTTTACTGACAAGATAGCAATGAAAATCATGAGAACGACAAGAAAACACAACTGAAACCCCTCTAAATCAATGGTGCGAGGTCGGGAGAGTGAATGGATACATTCTATAAGTATTTAGGAGCGAAAAGATGAAAAGTCACAAGAGATTTATAAAGAGAAATCGTGGCCTTTTGAGTTCTGTACATCCACACTTGTGTGTGGAAATTACCCACGCCATGTGACTCCATAGGGAGCTTCACAGGGCAAAACACATGCCCCCGTGTACTCTCGGATAGCATACTTTACCTATGAATGCATCCACACGAGGCGCGTAAATTTCACACGCCTATGTGCCCGACCCATAGGGTACCCGCACTCTCCTGTGGCTTCTCTGTCCATCCGAGAAATTTTTCTAAGTGTTTCACACGCACGTGTGGAAATTCCATACGACCATGGATCTTCCCAAGGTCCACTCACAGGGGCACCCACACGCCCCTGTGTCTTCTCGGGATAGAGCAGAGTTTCACACGGGCGTGTGGAATTCACAAGGTCATCCACAGGGACAGACGCACGCCCTTGTGTCTTCTCAGAATGGAGTTCTAAGGCTCTGCAGAGAAACACATGCCCATGTGGAAATTACCTATTGGCGTGTGACTGTCACAAGGTCATTCATAGGGACAGACGCATGCCCCTGTGTCCTCTCTGGATGAGCTATGAACGGAGGCACACGCCCTTGTGGAAATTTCACACAACCATGTGTCTTCTCTGGATGACTTACAAAAATTCACAGACTCTACAAAAAGTTTTCGCACACTTACACAAATACAAACCTGCCTATGCCATGAAAGATTTACCAGAGGATCATGAAAAACACACTCATATGACCAAGAAACTTCGCCAATCACAATTAAGCACATGAAAACACCAATAATCCACAAGAAAAAAACACAACGATAGCATGTAAAAATCAAGAATCCAACACTCAAGCACTTATTTATGCAAGTACTAAACTATAACGTAGAAAATAGTAAAGACTTGGGTTGCCTCCCAAGAAGCACTTATTTAATGTCACTAAGCTTGGCGTACCTGACCTTACCTCATGGGGGCTCATGGATGAAGGTTTATTACCCATAACCTGAGAGCATGATGAGGAGGAGTTATAGAGCATGTTACCACACAAGGGTTCATCACCCTTACTCCATTCTTGCACATCCCCATTAGCCTTGTGGCGTTTCTTGTGGCATCTCCTTGCTTGGTTCATCTTTTGGATCATCTTCTTCATGATCCCCGGGGTAGGTTGCACCTTGTCCTCTAGACCAGGTATCATAACTTCTTCATTCTTTATCTCTTGGTCTAGCACCCCTCGTATGCGTCCGGACACATCATTTCCTACACTTATTCATCTATTAGTTCATGGGTAGTGTCAAGAAAGTAAAGAGTATCTTCAAAGTCAAGAGAATGTCTCATGGCTTCGGCGAGGTGGTATGTAAGCTTATCATCCCCAACACGTAAAGTCAACTCCCCACCGTCCATATCAATGAGAGCCTTGGAAGTATGCAAGAATCACCTCCCAATATCAAAGTACCATCAACATCCTCATCAACATCCAACACTACAAAGTCCACAGGAAATATATACTTGTCAACCTTCATAAGTACGTATTCGATGATGCCCCTCGGATGCCTCACTGTTCGTTCCGCCAATTGTAATTTCATCCGAGTGGGCCTAGGCTCTCCCAAGTCTAGGTTTTGGAAGAATGTATAAGGCATGTCATTGATGCTAGCCCTTGAGTCTGCCAATATCTTTTCTTCACCCAAGTTACCAATGTTGCACGGAATGATGAAACTTCTGAGGTCCTTCTTCTTATTCTTCATATTCGTTTGCAACACCACCGAATATGAAGCTTCTAAAATCACAGATGCACTCTTCTCTATCTTCCTCTTATTGGTAAGGAGGTCTTTGAGAAACTTTGCATACTAAGGCATTTAAGACAACGCCTCCACAAAAGGAATGTTGATGTCCAACTGCTTGAATAGACCCAAGAACTTCTTGTATTGCTCATCATTTTTGTTGTTCCTCAATCTTGAAAGATAAGAAATTCTTGATTTGTAAGCTGGGGGTGCCACCTCCTTCTCTTTGGCTCTCTCCTCAACCTCCACATCCTCGAGTACTTCAACATTGGTCTTCTCACTTGAAATCCTACCCTCAACCTCACAACCACTTTTCAAAGTGATCACCTTCACATGTTCTCTCGGATTAGTTTTGGTATTGCTAGGAAAGCTTCCTTGAGGTCTCTCCGATAATGACTTTGCAATTTCCCCCACTTAATTCTCTAAATTATGCAATGATGCGGTGGGTTGCGAACTGTAGCTTCGACCGATTAAAATCATGTTTCCGATGATTGGTTGAACTTGGTCAAAGCTTTCTTTAGATCGGTCATCAGGATCTCCAAGCATTAAACTCGATTTTCCATGTTCGGGGCTCGTTGTTGATGTTGCAAACCCGGTGGTGCCATGGTCTTTTGTTGCCCTTGATTACTCCATAAAAGATTCAGGTAGCTTCTCCAACTCGGATTGTAGGTGTTATATGGATCGCCTTGGCTTCTCGTTGCATTGCCCACAAAATCTTTGTCGTTAACTACCACATCATTTCTATAAGGAACTTGAATTGCTTGCTCAAATACTTGTTGTTCTTTGGAGATTGTGTCAAGTATCCCTCCTAATTGATGCTCAAGGTTTTTAAAGGAGGTTTCTTGACATCTTAGTGTGGTCTTAATAATTTGGACATGGACATCGGTTGCTTCAACAAAATTAGCATACATTTTTTCAACTAAAGCGCATCCTTTCCAACTATCTCATCCTTTTGACATTCTTCTTGAGGTACTTCCCAATGTTGTCCATCATTATTCCATAATATGTTTGGGTAGCCCACTTCACTTCGATGATATGTGTTGCAACATGGATTGTTTTGTTGTTGTGAAGCAACAATTCTATCCAATTTTTTACTGTGAGCTTCTACCTGAAAATATAGAGCAATGTCTGGGTCAATCATCATTTAAACTACTTGCAAGAAAAGGTAAGACACGACAAAAGAAAACAAATGAGAATGATAGAAGAATAGTAAAGTATGAAATAGAATGAATGGTAAATACCTAAAATAGCAAAGTGCAAAGTGTCTCTAAAATGGCTATTCCCCGGTAACGGCACCAAAAACTTGATAACGCCCCTTGCGTATGTCCCGCAAGTACACTGGTTTGTTGAGTAATAAAATCCCAGGTGAGTGGGTATCGTATCCACAGGGAGTAGGGAATAAAAAATACTTGAACTGTTTCTTAACTAAGTGAAAAATGAATAGTGATTTGTGTGACAAAATGTAATGTAACAAAAGTAAAAGAGACAAGAAAGAGAAGCACAAGTAAAGAGAAGGTAAGGCAATCGATGTAAATGGGATACTCGGATATTGATTCTCCTAGGATAATCGTTTCAAGTGCAAAACCCTCTATTATGCTTTCTAACTAATGCATTAATGAGTCGTGGGGATCCTTCAATACATGGTCCCAACTCTAATGTCAACCATGCCTAACTCTATACATGTCCCGGAGAAGAAATGGAACAATCTCAACACCTTGCACTCACATAGAATCGCAATGAGCTCTAGGGATTCCAAGTTATAAATCCTCTTCCTAGATATAGTCCTAACCCTTTGGTCCAGGTGGAAGGTCCTTAGCGACAATTAAGCCCTAGGTGCTAAAATCACTTCAACGCTTCACTCCGTTGCCTCTGCAACTATACCCCGGTGGAAGCCATAGAACCTCTCCAAATCCCTTGCCAATACCTCTCAAAACCCTAGCCCCAGCCCTTTCTCAAGTTGGGGAAATGATAGAGAAAAGAATGCTAAAATCGGCCTTAAATAGAGCTGGAATCGAGTCTCCACACGCCCTTGTGGATTCACCACACGGTCCTGTGGAATTTCTGCACGGGCGTGGACAATTTCCACACGCCCGTGTGGATTCTCTGGAAATAACTTTTTCGGCCGGCTATGAATAATACCTGCTACAGTATTTCCCTATAGTGCTTTGCTACAATACCGCCCGAAACACTCCCGAATCCATGCTTTCATCGAGGTAACGTAAACGGGCACACGTTTACATCGTAGATCGCTTCGCTTCTTCAATAAATGGCCACATTGGTGAAGATCTTCCTATACATGCACAAGCCGGAACACTTAAATGTGACTGCCTTTGTGCCCCTCCAAATCATTGTGCTAACTTGAATACAAGGAGGTTGGCACACATTCTCGCATCTCGAACCTGACTTGAATTCAAGGAGGTTGGCTAACATTCTCGCATTTTCAAGAGTAGAGGGACCAGTTTGAAACTTCTCAAGATTTCCTCCAAATATTGCGTTCACGATCTACATTGGTTTCTTTCTTTAACATTCGGCTTCACAACCCTATATGCATGAAACTAACATAAATGCACACATATTAGCGCTAAAACCAGATAAAAGTAATGCTCATCATAACGAAAGAACACTTCAAAATCTTATCACACAAAGCACTTATCAAACTCCCCCACACTTAAGTTTTTGCCTGTCCTCAAGCAATAATTAAAACATTGAAGCACAGACGAAGGAAATTTTGGAAGTGCTTGGCCTCAGGTTCAACGAAGCATGCAAAGAGAGCATTCTACAAGTAAGGGGAATTTCAACACTAAATACGAAAAATCAACGCTCTAGCTAAAAACTTGAATCAAAAAGGACAACAAACCCGAAATTGTGTAAGTGTGTAAACTCACTCAAGTCAACCCAAAGTATACTCAAAGTTCTAAGTATAAGAGACTTATTTATCTACAAAAAGTAACAAAAATTAAAAAGAAGGTAGTAGCTTCACACATCCTGTAAGGTAGCCCTTTCCAAAGCGGCCGCTAAGGTGGCTTTCACACTTTCGAGGTGCTAGCTCCTTCTACCGGAGTGGTAGCTTTCACTCATCCTATGAGATAACTCTTTCTCTCATTAGGGCATAACTAGTATCCAACTTATGAGAGTAGTTTCATACTTCATAGGTGGTAGCTCTTTCCACCAAACAAACATAACTAAACAATAAAACTATTTTGTTCTTTCTTTTCCATTTTCCAAATTTCTTTCCACAATTAACAAAAGAAACAACTATAACTAGTCCCTTTAACATCAAACTTGAGTTTCCAAAAGAGTTTAAAGAATGAGTAGTGCAACAAGTGTCAATCGGGCAAAAATTCCTAGAAATTCAAGCAAGAACTAGAGCATGAGAACATTCAATGTTAAAAATTCTCCTAAACCAAAGAATACAATCATTGTGACTAAGGTGACCCGCCATTGGCTATCTGAGCATGTAAATCAATCAAAATTAATATAAAAGACATGTGCACTATGAAACTCCACTCATCCACAAAGTTTACCAAAATGGATTCTCAACCCTAGTGTCACTCTAAGAGAAAATCAACTCAACAAGCATTTATGATTGGAACTCAATTAAAGACATCAATTAAAAAAAACATAATAAAAGGTCAATGAAACAATAACATCCTAGGGTTTACAAGTCCAAGCACCCACTAGGGGTCTAGCTCTCCATGGAGCAAAATACAATCAATAATGAAATCAAAAGTAAAGATATGTAATCCATGAATAAAACCTTCTTGGTACTCATGTCAATCGTTTTGTGGAGTAGCCGCATCTTCTCCAAAGTTTAGCTCATCAAGCCTAGGGCACACCTCACCGAATCGATGCTAACGAAAGCTCCCACAATAACTCTCTTCCGAAGAAACGCGGTGTTCAAAGCCATCAAACCACTCCAAAAGTCTAGCCAAAGCCTCTCCAAATACTAGCCGCGAGCGCGTGAAGAGATGGGCAAAAGATGGGAAAAAGATTGGAAAAAGGATCCTTCAATCGTGTTGAAATCACGACTTAAATAAAGCTGGAATAGGGAATCCACACGGGCGTGTGGAATTTCCACACGCCCGTGTGAATATGCAGGAATTGATTTTCAGCGGCCTATGAATAGTGAGTGCTATAGTGATTTCTATAGTGTTTTCCTATAGTAAAATGCAACAGTACTCCGCCAAAACACTCCCGAATCCACACTTTTTATCGAGGCCACATGAATGGGCACACATCCATACAATAGATCACATTGCTTCTTCAATAAAAATTACATTTAACGAAGTTCTTGCTAGTGTTGCACACGTCGAAACACATGACTGTGACTGCCTTTGTGCCCCCCAAACCATGTAATTGCTTTAGCACATGTAGATTGGCACACATTCATGTATCTTTGAGCACAACTTGCGTTTCCACGTTTGTTCACTCCAAGATTTCATCAACAAAGTGCCTCCACTATCTACTTTGGCTTCTTTATTCTATAATTGCATCCACAAGCCTACATGCACAAAAGAACACAAATACACATGTATAAGCAATAAAACCTGAGAAAAGTAATACTCATCGCAACAAAAGAATACTTCCTATTACTAATACATAAGCACTTATCAGGGCTACTACTGATGTCCCATGAATAGTGGGTCTAACAAAATCTGAAAGTGTTCTTTGTTGCCCCCTTGTTCAGTCATGTTTTTTAATTCTTCAAACTCTATTTCAGCTGGACGATTATGTTCTTACACAGGTTCTTTACCCCTTCTACAAAGTGTTTGTTCAAGTTTAGGATCACCTTCAACCAATATCGAAGGGTTCCCTCAGGTCATAACCTGGAGTTGTAACCAAAGAAAGAAAAACAAATAAGAATGATGAAAGAATAAGAAAGTGTGAAATAGAACAAGTGATGAATAGCTAAAATAGCAAAGTGCAAAGTGTTTCCAAAATGCCTATTCCCCGGTAATGGTGCCAAAAATTTGACACACCCTTTGTGTGTGTACCGCAAGTGCATGGGTTTGTTGAAGTAATAAGACCTTTGTGAGTGGGTAGTCGTATACATAGGTAATAGTGATCAGAAACACAAAGATCTCTATTTAACTGAAATGAAGATGAATCGATAGTGGTGTGAAAAAAATCAATGCAAATAGGAAGAAGTAAAGAAAAAGGAAGCACAAGTAAATGATAGGAGAGTCAATCGACAGAAAGTGGGGTACCCGTACATTCCTCACCCTAGGACTATTGCTTCAAGTGCAATACCAATCATTATGTCTCTCAACCGATGCTTGATGAGTCGTGGAAATCCTAAAACACACGGTTCCAAACCTAAGGTCATCCATGACTAACTCTACCTATGCCCTGGCGGAGAAATCATTCAGTCTCGACGCCTCACACTGTGTAAGGTTGCTTAAAGCTCTAGGTACTCCAAGTATTCCCTAATATTGATCTAACCCTTTGGTTTAGGCAAAAGACCCATAGTCATAATTAAGCCCAAGATACTAAGGATTACTTCAACTCTTCACTCTATTGCTTGTGCAACTAAGCCCCAATGGAGTTCCTCTCTTTGCACTTTACTCTATTGTGACCACAAAGAACAATTAGAACATGGGGTAGGATAAATCACACGTAGTGGGAAAGGGGACGCTCCGCTACCTCTCGACTCACCCTCTCGACCCTCTCCATTTTTGCTTTATCTAACCCTCATTCATAGTGTGTCACTGACTCACAAGGATTACCAATGTAGACTCTCAACCCTAGTGTCACTCTAAGGGAAAATCCATTCAACAAACATTCAAGATTGTAACTCAATTAAAGGCATCAATTAAGAAACATAATAGAAAGGTCAAAGAAACAATATCATCATAGGGTTTACAAGTCCAAACTACCCACTAAGGGTTTAGCTCTCCATAGAGCGAGATATAATCAATAATAAAATCAAAAGTAAAAACATGCAATCCATAAGTAAAACCCCTTGGTATTCATGTCGATGGCCTTGTGGAGTAGCAGCATCTTCTCCAAAGATTCCCTCATCGAGCATAAGGCACACCTCACCGAATTGATGTTGATGAAAGCTCCCCCAATAACTATCTTCCGAAGGAACACGGTGTTTAAGGCCGTAGAACTATTCCAAAACCCTTGCCAAAGCCTCTCCAAACCCTAGCCGCAAGCACCTCCCAAGATGAGAAAAGATGGCCCAAATGCTGGAAAGAAGATCCCTCAAAATGGTTGAAATCATGACTTAAATAGGGCTGAAATCGGGTATCCACACGGGCGTGTGTAATTTGCACACGCCCGTGTGAAATTACAGGAATTGATTTTCTGAGGCATGTGAACAATAACTGCTATAGTAACTTTAATACAGCGACTTTCTACAGTAACATGGTACAGTCCTCCGCCAAAATACTCCCGAATCCACACTTTTCATCGAGGCCACACGAATGGGCACACATACATATGGTAGATCGCATTGCTTCTTCAATAAAAATTACATTTGACGAAGATCTTGCTAGCGTTGCACACGTTTGACACATGAGCATGACTGCCTTTGTGCCCATCCAATTTGCATGTTCACTGGAGCACAGTGGAGGTTGGCACACACTCACATGCCTTTGAACACAACTTGTGTCTCCATGTTTGTTCACTCCAAGATTTCATCAACAAAGTGCATCAATGACATACTTTGGTTTCTTTCTTCTATAATTTTCTCCACAACCGTACATGCGCAAAAGAACACAAATACACGTGTATAAGCGATAAAATTTGAGAAAATTAATGCTCATTGTAAAAAAAGAATACTTCATATTACTAATACACAAGCACTTATCAACTATCCTGATATTTTGACTCTGTAGAGAGCGTCATGAGCATTATGCGAAACAGAGGGCGTGATGAGTCGGGAGTGTCTAAGGCCACATGCCCTGCTCTCGCTGAGCTCAGATATATACACGCTGTTCTCGCGTAGTCGGTGAACCGTCAGCAGTAATAGACTCGGAGACTTGAGCTGGCAAGAGCTGCTATACTTGTACTCCATGGTACAAAGCGAGCCGGTTCATCCGGGACATATTGTGGCCGAGCACCTACATCACCAGGGCCAGCATATCAGAGTCGGTATTCTTTCCTTAGGTCCCTGCATCACTCAACTCATCATGGGGATGGGTATATTGGACAGTATCAGGGGGCCAAGAAAGCATTTATGTTGTCTCCTCTCGGCATAGAGACTATAAGGTTGATGGGGATGGTCCGGAGGTACAGACTAGGAGTCTATGTGATGATCATGCCCCCACCTGAGACAACTGAGAGTGAGGGTGACGCAGCAAGGGGTTCCTGACCTACACTTGAGTCTCGAGCCCTAAGTAGATGGAGCCGAGGCTCCACCTCAAGACATGGGCCACCTCCAATGCAGATTTTTTCTCCATCTCGAGCATATGATCATTTTGAGAGGCTCAAGAGTGTGGTAAGGATGCTATGGACAGAGATTATTGAGGTTCGCCCAATATAGGCTGCAAACCACATGGATGTGATGGGGTGTCTCGATATTTCACAGTAGTTACTCAGGCGAGACGTAACCTCAGTATTTGTTATGAGACCCTGGACTCCTCAAGCATCCCTAGCCTCACCATCACTAGTAGCAGAAGCAATAGCAGAGAAGACAGAGCCAGATACTAGCGCTTGATGTATCTTTACTTTTCTTTGTTCTTACTTTTTGTATTTCATTTCAACATTATATTTTGTACTTGTACTACTCAAAAAGGTTCCTCCTTCTGAGTTTATCTTTTATTTTCAGTTGTCTTGAATTGTATTTCATTTTTATATCTTTATATATACTCTAGTTTATTTTATTTTGTTGAGCTTCACTGAACCTCCTTGTGTATACATGCAGATGGTCTTGTGAGTATGGAAATTAAGGACTAGTCATGGACAGGGCCAATGTAACATTCACATGGCTATATATGCTCCATAACCTATTGGAACTCAACTCTCATTGAATATAGCTTTATCAAACGTACCATTAAGAGTTTAGGGGAGTATTGTTTCAATTGCCCACCTCTACATATGTTTTTGATTGCATTATATTTTATTGTGTTTGCATGCGTACATTGAGTGCAATGTACATCTTAAGTGTAGGAGGGAGTTCACATTAAACATGTTCTATACTTATGCTTTTATTATATATACTCATGTAGCCAATGGCGATTGACCTTACTTGCAATGGTCGTATTCTTAAGTTAGGATAATTTTTAACATTGAATTTTCTCATGCTCTAGTTTCTACTTAGATTTTTAGGAATTTTTGCCCGATTGACACTTATTGCACTACTCACTCATTTAACCTTGTGGAAACTCAAATTCAATGTCTAACGGACTAGTTTAATTGTTTCTTGCTTTAATTGCTTTGAAAAAAAAATGGTTGAATGAAAAGAAAAAAGTATGCTTGTTTTGTTTACGCATTGGGGGTGAAAAGTGCTACCACCTGTGAAGTATGAAGATACTCTCATAAGTCATATACTAGTTATGCCCTAATGAGAGAAAAAGCTATCTCATGGGATGAGTGAAAGGTACTACCCCGATAGAAAGAGCTACCACCTCGAGATTGTGAAAGCTATCTTAGCACCCCTTAGGAAAGGGCTACCTTAGAGGATGTGTTAAACTACTACCATCTCTTTTCTTTCTTTTTGTACATAAATAAGTCCTTTGTACTTAGAGCTTTGAGGTGTATATGGTAGGTTGACTTGAGTGAGTTTACACAGACTTACATGATATCGGATTTGTTGTCCTTTTTTATTTGAGTTTTAAGCTAGAGCATTGATTTTTCTTATTCGGTATTGAAATTTTGCCTTGCTTGTAGAATGCTTCCCTTGCATGCTTTGCTGAACCTAAGGCCAAGAACTTTCAATATTGGCTTCTTTTATGCTTCAATGTTTTATTTTTGCTTGAGGACAGCAAAAGCATAAGTATGGGGGAGTTTGATAAGTTTTTGTATACTAGTAATACAAAGTATTGTTTTGTTATATTGAGCATTACTTTTCTCAGATTTTATTGCTCATACATGTGTATTTGTGCTACTTTTGTGCATGTAGGAGTGTGGAGACAATTATGGAGGAAAGAAACCAAAGTAGATCATGGATGCACTTTGTTGATAAAATCTTGGAGTAAACAGACGTGAAGATATAAGTTGTGCTCAAAGACATGTGAGTGTGTGCCAACCTTCGTTATGCTCGAGTGAACATGCAAATTGGAAGGCACAAAGGCAGTCACATTCACGTGTTCCGACTTGTGCAACATTATCAAGATCTTCATCAATGTGACTTTCATTGAAGGCGCAACGCTATCTACCACATGAATGTGTGACCGTTCATGTGGCCTTGATGAAAAGTGTGCATTCGGGAGCATTTTGGCGAAGTACTGTAGTAGTCTGCTGTAGTGAATCACTGTAGCAAATTACTGTGGAAGTTACTCTTTACAGACCACAGAAAATTAGTTTCCTTGAGATTCACATGGGCGTGTAGAATTTCCACACGCCCATGTGGATGCCCGATTCCAGCCCTATTTAAGTCACGATTTCAGCTGTTTCGAAAGATCTTTTGCCCAACTTTTTCTCATCTTTGGAGGTGCTCACGGCTAGGGTTCGGACAGGCTTTGGCAAAGCTTTTAGAGTGGTTCTACGTCCTTTAACACCACATTTCTTCAGAAGAGAGTTATTGGGGAAGCTTTTGTCAGCATCGATTCGGTGAGGTGTGCACTAGGCTTCGCGAGGAAACCCTTAGAGAACACAAGGCTACTCCATAAGACCATCGACACGGAATATGAGAGGGCTTAACTTATAGATTGCATGTTTTTACATTTGATTTCATTACTGATTGTATTTTGCTATATGGAGAGCTAAACCCCTAGTGGATGCTTGAACTTGTAAACCCTAGGATGTTTTTATTTCATTAACCGTTCATTATGTTTCTTTAATTGATGTCTTTAAATGAGTTCCAATCTTGAATGCTTGTTAAACTAATTTTCCCTTAGAGTGACACTAGGGTTGAAAATCTACATTGGTAATCCTTGTCATTGAGTGACACACCATGAGGATTAGACAAAGCAAAATTGGAGAGGGTTGAGAGGGTTAGTCGAGAGGTAGAGGAACATCCCCTTTCCCTTCCATCGTGATTTATCCTACCTCCATGTTCCAAGGGTTCTTTGCGGTCACAATAGAGTGAAGTGCTAATAGAGGAACTCCGCTGGGGCTTAGTTGCGCAAGCAACAAAGTGAAGCATTGAAATAATCCTTAATGTTAGGGCTTAATTGTAACTAGGGTCTTTCGCCTGGACCAAAGGTTTAGACCTATATTAGGGAATAAGGTTTATCACTTAGAGTCCCTAGAGCTTTAAGTGATCTTGCACAGTGTGAGGTGTCGAGACTGAGCTATTTCTTCGCCGGGCCATAGTATAGGGTTAGTCACGGTTGACCTTAGGTTTAGAACCGTGTATTTTAGGATCTCCATGACTCATTAAGCATCAGTTAGGAAACATAATGATTGGTCTTGCACTTAAAGTAATAGTCCTAGGGTGAGCAATGTCCGGGTGCCCCACTTTCTATCGATTGCCTTACCTCTCATTTTATTGTGTCTCTCTTTCTTGTTTTCCTTATTTCTTTCCACATTGATATTTTTTACACCATCTTTGAACCATCATCATCATAGTTAAATAGCAATTCTAGTATTTCTGATCACTATTCCCTATGGATACGACTACCCACTCACCAGGGTACTTATTACTTTGACAACCCATGCACGTACGATACACACGCAAGGGGTGTATCACTTATGTATTTCACTGATAACTGATTATAGCCATCTACTCATTGAGCTATCGGGCTCCTTTGGGGGTTTTACTAACTAAGCTACCTCCTGCTGCAACATCAAGTAATTGTTTTGTGCTTGGGTCCAAACCATTATAGAAAGTTTGGATGATCATGCCCTCGGGAAACCCATGCTAAGAACATTTCAAGAGGAGATCCTTGAACCCATTACATGTCTCAAAAAGAGACTCCAAATCTGTGTGTAGAAAAGAGGATAATTCATTCCTGAGCTTAGCAGATTTTCCAGGAGGGAAATATCAGGCAAGAAAAGCTTCTACCATCTTCTCCCAAGTAGTGATCGATGCTCTAGGTAATGAATGTAGCCATTTCTTTACTCTCCCCTTCAAGGAAATTTGGAAGGTCCTCAACTTGATAGCATCATCTGTGACCCCATTAATCTTGAGCATGTCACACACTTCTAAGAAATTCTCGATGTGGTTGTTTGGATCCTCATCGCCCAAACCATTAAACTATGCCGCATGTTGTAACATCTGGATGAAGCCTGGCTTGAGCTCAAAACTCTGAGTTGTAATTAGTAGCCACACAATACTAAACTACGTGCCAAGAACTACAGGTCTTGCATAATCTGAGAGTGTCCTCTGCTACTCCTGTTATTCTGCCATATTATCAGACCCTTCACCTTCTATCTCCGCTTGATTTGTCTGTTCTTGTACTGGTTCCTTTCCCTGTCTATGAGTTCTTCTTCCAATTTCCAAATCACCTTAAACCAATATCGAAGGGTTGCTTTGGGTCATAACCTAGAGCTACAATCAAAGAAAGAAAAACAAATCAAAACGATGGAAGAATAAGAAAGTGTGAAATAGAACAAGTGATGAATAGCTAAAATAGCAAATTACAAATCCTTCCAAAACACCTATTCCCCGGCAACGATGACAAAAACTTGACACACCCCTTGCGTGTGTGTATTGCAAGTGCACTTGTTATCGATGTAATAAAGTACCCCGGTGAGTTGACAGTAGTATCCACATGGAATAGTTGTTAGGAAGCAAATAGTGATGCTATTTAGCTATCAAATAAACCAATTTGTGATTTGAGTGAACAATATTAATGCAAATAAGAATAAAGAAACAAGAAAAGAGAGTAATAGGAATAAGAAGAGATAATCAATGGGAATATGGGGTACCCATACATTTCTCAGACTAGAACTATTATTTCAAGTGAAAGACTAGTCATGATACCTCCTAACTGATATTTAATGAGTCGTGGAAATCCAAAGACACACGGTCCAAAACTAAGGTCAATAGTCACTAACCCTACACTATACCCTGGTGGAAAGGGATACTCTCGACTCCTCACATTGTGTAGGGTTTCTTAAAGCTCTAGAGAATCCAAGTGATCAACCCTATTCCTTGATATAGATCTAACCCTTTGGTCTAGGCGAAAGACCCCTAGTCACGATTAAGCCCCAGCACTAAGAATTACTTTAACACTTCACTCTATTACTCACGCAACTAAGCCCCAGTAGAGTTTTTCTCTTAGCACTTCACTCTATTGTGACCGTAAAGAACTCTTGAAATGTGGAGGTTGGATAAATCACATCGGAAAGGAAAGGGGATGTTCCGCTACCTCTCGACTCACCCTCTCGACCCTCTCCAACCTTGGTTTGTTTAACCCTAATGAAGTGTCACTCATTCACAAGGATTATCAAGATAGATTCTTAACCCTAGTGTCACTCTAAGGAAAAATCAATTCAACAAGCATTCAAGGTTGAAACTCAATTAAAACATCAATTAAAGAAACATAATAAGAGTCAATGAAACAAAATCATCCTAGGGTTTACAAGTCCAAGCACCCACTAGGGGTTTAGCTCTCCATGGAGCAATACACAATCGATAATGAAATCAAAAGTTAATACATGCAATCTATAGTTGTAGTCCTTATCGATGGTCTTGCGATGCCGCCTCGTCTTTTCCAAGAATCCCTTGTCAAACATAGGGCACACCTCACCGAATCGATGCCGACGAAGCCACTCCTAGAACCAAGCAAATGCCTCTTTAAACCATAGTCGCAAATGCCTCCAAAGATGGCCAAAAGATAGAAAGAAGATCCACAAATAAAACTCTCAAAGCGGCATTTATAGGGCTAGAATTGGGCATCCACATGAGCATGTGGAATTTCCACACGGTCGTATGGATTTTTAGAACTTCTTTTCCTGCGCTCTGTGCACAGTAAATGTTATAGTGATTTTGTTACATTGTTTACTACAGTAAACTACTATAGTACTTCTCTAGAATACTCTTGAATCCACTCTTTTCATCGAGGCCACACGAATGGGCACACATCCATGTAGTAGATCACATCACGTCTTCATTGAAACCACATTGAAGAAGCTCTTAATTATATTGCACAAGTCTGAACATGTGAATGTGATTGCCTTTGTGCCCCTCCAAGTTATGTATTCACTAGAGCATAATGAAGGTTGGCACACACCCACATATCTTTGAGTACAACTAGTGTCCTCACGTGTGTTCAATCAAAAAACTTCATCAACCATTGCATCCACAATCTACTTTTGCTTCCTTCCTTCCAAACTTGTCTCCACAACCCTAAATGCACAAAAGAACACAAATACACACAAATGAGCTATAAAATTGATAAAAGTAATGCTCAATATAAGAAAAATATACTCCGTATTACTTATACACAAACACTTATCACTCTCCTACTATTTTCCTTATTTTCTTGTTTTCTTTTGCTCTTGTTCACACACAAACACTTCACTATTCATGCTATTTTTCAGATCTAGAGTTATTACTAGAACTCACTTTCTTCCCTGTGGACTGACACTCTATATTTACACACACTTTATTATGTGATCGACACATATACTTGCATCACTATCATAGATTGTTGCACTTAATCTGTGCATTACCTCTTTTTCTTAAAGGTCCTTGGGTTTTTGAAATTTCATTGGCTTATAAACTAATTTTTCTCAACATGGATTTTGATATTGACAATGTTAAAGTTTTAGAGGCTATTTTGAATGAGTCTTGGGATTTTTTGGCTTTGCATTCCTTTTATGGTCATTCCTTTAGTTCTCCTATCTTGAATTATAGAATATAGACTCCAATTCAGCTAATCGTTGAGTTTGGTGTCTGATCTCAAACAATAATAAGACCTCCTCCATGGTCTATAAATTTCTAAATCATAAAAAATGGAGTCTTTATTTTGGCAAGGCTGGGTGAAAATTTTGAAACTATGGGTGTATCCAAGAACCAAATTTTTTACCTAGTTAGTTTTAGATGGTAGGGTTCAAACTTACGATTACTTGCACAAGATTAACTTAGCCCCTGCTACTCTTTGCCCTCTTTGTGGTCTGCGCTTTGAAAATTTGGATCATTTGCTTGATAAATGTCCCAATGTGAAAATTATTTGGAACCTCATTGAGCTTTACTTCGGTTTGAGCCTTTTTTTCACTAGAAGTGTTGTTGATGGCAATTAGCTAATAGATTCAGGCTCTAAATTCAATATTTCTTTCATTGTTATAACTTTTTGGCTTGTGTGGATGGCCTATTGTAATCTTGTTTTTAGGAAAATTCAGTTAGATCTTAGAAGAATTGCCTAACAAGCGTTGCATCATGTTAGAGAAATTAAAGATGCCATCAATTGCAAAATGGGGAAGTTTCTTGTAAACTTTAATAAATCTTGTACTCCTTTACTCCTACTATTCACATATGGTTTTTGGATTGATTTGAACATAGCATGGGATATAGGTTTCGTGTTTATTATTGCTAATGGAAGAATTGTTCTTGTAAGATGTTAACAAATTTGGATTAAATCGAGCATAATAGATGAAGTCTTATCTATGGAAAAGGCCCTTACAACTGTTGCCAACTAGGAACTCAAGACTGGTGGTGCCTTCTCAAATTGTACAGTTGTGGTTAAAGCAGTTTTAGATCATTTGGATTCAAGAAGATGGATAATCAAAGGTGGAATTCAGAACATTCGACCCTAAGTGGAGATTAGCAACAATTCCAGCTTGGAATGATCCCTCAAGATTGGAACGACCTAGTAGATCGTCTTGCTGCCCAGGGTCACAAAGTACCAGAGTTATCCCTTTTTCACTAAGGTATTGAAATGCCCAGGTGGTTGATGAAGCTTTGCAGTTTTTCAAGTCTTCACTGATAAGTAGTTTTCTCTAGCCCAAGTTACTTCATAACTTCTTTTATCCAAAAAAAAAACTAGTAAAGGGACCATTAGGTTCATTTCCAATTTTTAAAATGTATAAATTTTCATATTTAGCACTAGCTAGGAAAATATAAACTTATATGTGGTGTAGATATAAATATGTTTTTAAAAATAAAAATAATATAAATTTTAATTTTATGAAGGAAATAAATGATGGTGTTATAACATTTGAAAAACAATTTTGTTATCACCTTCTTCATGTTAGAGATTGTACCTTTTTTTATTCCAAATGAGAAATTGAGAGATCAACTCCCCCTTAAAACATTGTTTAAAGTGATTGATTTATCCCGTGAAAAAAATTTGTTATTAATTTCAACCCAATTCGAATTTTGGGCCAAACTGATACCTAAGCTAGAGTTGTCAGAGTTGGGAGGTGAGTTCTTCACTTTCAATTTGATTAAATAATTTTTTTAAAGGTTGCATACAAATGATAATTGTAATCAATTAAGAAAAACAGGCTCAATCGTGGCCCTACGTACAAAGTCTGTTGAGAGTTGAGAATCGAAAAGAATAGGCTCATAAGGCCCAACCTTTGTTTCTTTCAAATAAAGTAAAGAAAAATAATTTCTAATAGCACACACGAATCACCCATATCCATTATACACGTGGCAAAGTATCACCCGGTCCTTCATTTAGCCTCCTACATGTCTCACCTTTATTATTTACCTACTTCACCACTTGTCTTATGCTCATCCCTCCTCCTCTAACTGTCCATGATAATCTTGATCTTAATCGCCACAATTATTAGAGTCTCACATGGCGGTATCTAACTCGAGAGTAGATTTCCTAGATTCCCTATAGGTAATCGGAACTTGGGGGCTTTTTAAACCATACTTATTAAACTCAGACTGGATAATGACCCATTCATAGCTCCAGGTCTTGTGTTAACCTCTTCAACCGTTGAGTCAATCAGGTCAATATAGGGTCAATAAAATAAAATAGTTTTTAATATTTTTAATATGGTTTAATACCTGAATTAGTCCCTCTACTTAGAAATGCTCCCAACTGGTCCCTCTACTCTTGAAAATGCCCCAACTTAGTCCAAAGCCAAAAAGTCTGTCAAACCAACCATCTAGAGTCGATGATGTGGAGTTTTCCTGATTAAAATATGAATTAAAAACATTAAAATGAGATGGTTGATGCAGTCTCTATAAGTTTATGGATCGTAACAAGTAATAAAGTGGTACGCCGCTAGGGGTAGGGTTGTCTAACCATAGGGACTAGACTTCTAGTTCTAATTGCTCCTCCAAAGTCCAGTATATCAAGAAGTGGTTGGAAGTAATAATCACTAAACAAGAGTAAAAAGATAAGGATGAAACTATCAGGTAGACTAGGATCGAGTTTTCAACAGCAAGAGAGCAATGCCCTGGGACATTCCCTATGTGTTAATTACAGGCTTCATACACTCCAAGTTTTACAACTACACGAGGTAATCACAACTACTGTAATTGATGGACACTTTCCTATTGGTGTTGGTTGTATGAAAATATGAATATATGAATATATAAATATGCAAGTACACAATAAAATATCGTAATCAAGTCTGTAATATCACAAGTGTACATATCATCAAGTGATACCTCATGGATGAACACAAGAGTCGTATTTCCGCAGGAATTTTGAGAGGCTCCTATTACTTCCTTTTCACTTAATCAATAGCCTAAACATTTAAATTTTCTCTTTAATCTAATTGTACAAATTATGGATACAATACAATTGGAGATGTCAGTACACACTTGGAAGAAGTGGAAGTATATATGAAGGTTATCTTGATTACTAATTATAATTGGCGTTAAGAATCAATTATGTTCTAGGATCGAACTGGGAGAATTCAAAGGCCTGCTAGCCCCAATAAGCCATAACAACTAGGTCTAAATCACTAGAATCTTAAGATGGAATTCCTCCAGCCCCATCACTCGGATGGAATCTAATCCACCCTCGGGCCTCTTATGTTTGCCTTAAGTACAGGAACCCTACGAGAAGAAATCAATCAAACCCTCAGTCTAAGTGTCAATCAATCCTTAATCCAGAAACCTAGCCATGCCTTACCTCTTAGAACATGCATAGATCTATCATGGCATGGGTGCCATCAATATGGGGGCATATTCTCCTCATCCACATCAAAAAAGATAGATAATTAAAGCATGCAATGATTAAGAACACTAGAATGATATATATATTGATCAATCAAGATTCATAAACAATAACCGAGGTACTTAGATATATAATTCCCCTTAATCTAGGTTCTTATGGATCAAAGAAAGTAAAACATCAAAGTGTAAAGAGAGCCACAAGACTAAATAATGAATAAATAAACATTCAATGTGTTTCTAGACTAACTCCTTCGAATAGTTCTCCAAAGTTTGGGGATTAGTGAATCCCAAGTGTCACACCCCTTGCTTGTGGCCCGCAAGTGCACGAGTTTGTCGAAGTAATAATACCCAGGTGAGTGGGTTATCGTATCCACAGGGAATAGTGATTGGAAACACTAAGATTGCTATTTAACTAAAGTGAAAATGAATCAATAGTGGTGTTAACAAGAATCAATTCAAATAGAAATAAGAAAAGGAAAGGAGAACGCAAGTAAATGATAGGAGAGGCAATCGACAGAAAATGGGGCACCGGACATTGCTCACCCTAGGATTAATGCTTTAAGTGCAAGACCAATCATTATGTCTCCAAATTGATGCTTAATGAGTTGTGGAAATCATAAAACACATAGTCCCAAACCTAAGGTAAACCGTGACTAACCTTACACTATGTCCCGGCAGAGAAATCAGTCAGTCTCGATGCCTCATACTATATAAGGTTGCTTAAAGCTCTAGGGACTCCAAGTGATAAATCCTATTCCTAAATGTAGATCTAGTCCTTTGGTCTAGGCGAAAGATCCCTAGTCACAGTTAAGCCCAGATACTAAAGATTACTTCAACGCTTCACCTGCTTGCTTGTGCAACTAAGCCCCAGCTGGAGTTCATCTCTTAGCACTTCACTCTATTGTGACCAAAAAGAACTCTAGGAACATGGAGGTGGGATAAATGACACCGGAGGGGAAAGGGGACACTCCCTGACTCACCCTCTCAACCCTCTCCAATCTAGCATTGTCTAGCCCTCATAGTGTGTCACTCATCCACAAAGGCTACCAAGATGGATTCTCAACCCTAGTGTCACTCTAAAGGAAAATCAACTCAACAAGCATTCAAGATTGGAACTCAATTAAAGGCATCCATTGAAGAAAGCATAATAAAAGGTCAATGAAATAATAGCATCCTAGGGTTTACAAGTCCAAGTACCCTCTAAGGGTTTAGTTTTTCATGGAGCACAATACAATCAATAATGAAATCAAAAGTAAAGATATGCAATCCATGAATAAAACTCCCTCGATAGTTGTGTCAATGGTTTTGTGGAGTGTCGCGTCTTTTCCAAAGATTCCCTTGTCAAGCCTAGGGTACACCTCACCGGATCTGAGCTGACGAAGCTCCACCAATAACTCTCTTCCGAAGGAGCACGGTGTTGAAGGCCATCAAACCTCTCCAAAAACCTTGTCAAAGCCTCTCCAAACCTTAGCCATGGGCGTCTCCAAAGATGGGGGAAAGATGGAGAAAGGATGGAAAGAAGGGTCCACAAATCAGTATAACTCGCGGCTAGGGTAAATTGCAACAGTGTTTTGCTACAGTACTCTGTCAAAAAACACTCCCAAATCTATACTTTTCATCAAGGCAACTTAAACGGGCACACGTCTATGCCGTAAACCGCATGGCTTCTTCAATAAAAGCATATTTGACAACAATCTTGCTAGCTTTGCACAAGTTGGAACACATAAGTGTGGCTGCCCTTGTGCCCCTCCCATTTGTGTATTTCCTTGACCATAACGGAGGTTGGTACACACTTATATGTCTTTGAGCACAACTTGTGTCTTCACATTTGTTCACCCCAAGATTTCATCCACAAAGTGCAATCGTAATACACTTTGGTTTCTTTCCTCTCTATTTGGCTCCACAACCCTACATGCACAAAAGAACACAAAAACACATATATTAGTGCTAAAATCTGATAAAAGTAATGCTCATCATAAGAAAAAAATACTTCGTATTACTAATACACAAGCACTTATCACCAAGGTTGTCTGGATGACGTGTGTCACACACACCCTCCTCCAATGATGATCGTCGATCTTCTCTTGAGAAACTCGTCAGAATTTGCTAAAATATCAATGGAAATCACCTCCAATACTCTTGCTCTCCAGAAATTGGCCCGCCCTAAATCTTTGGCAAAAGAATCTTCCCAAATTTATAGAAAACAAGGGCATTTATAGTTATTGGCTCTGCCATGGCCTCACCACGGTCATTGTGATGCCTGTGCTGAGTTAGTTATTGCCTGGGCTCCAAGTCGTGTCCTGGCACAGTCTTTTTGGACATTAGAACAAGTCATTATGATATGTCATCATGGCCGTTATGAGCTTTTAAATCTTAAAAATTTATGGCACGGATTCTAATGGGTGTAGTTTCATTCCCATTATGTTCACAATGGCATTACCACACCTGTTGTGATGCCTGTTGTGAAACCAATTGCTCTCTAGCACGATCAAAACTGATAGAAATTTACTACAATAGTGATTTACTACAGTAAACACTGCTACGGTATTTGGTGACTGAAATCCACCTGGATGTGTGTGACCTTCGACAAATCTTTTGAATATTATCAAAATGGAGCTCACTCATACTAGATGCGATTCTCCGCTGTCTAGTGAGGTTATGAAAAATTGTATTTTGGTCCAATTTGTGTTAAATTACCTCAATATTTACTTATTTTTCCCTAAAACACAATTTGACCCCATTGTAAGCAAAAGAATGAAATTACATACTAATTTGGTGCTAAACATGTCGAATTCCATGTTGAATGCAGTGTAAATGATATAGAAAATATTGTTAGTTTAGCACTTATCAGTAATCCTTGCACGCCAAGTTTTACACAAACAACTATGCAAATCAAGAACGGCAAGTTATGCAAATTCATGAACAAACACAAAAACACATTAGAACTCTGAAGACATTATAAACAAGTAGTCAAAGTACACTAAACAACATAGTTCAACATCTTGGGGCGCCGTGGAATGGTTAGACCCTCATGAATTTATACAACTGAGAAGAATGAATAAATGAATGCATTAAGGTAAGAAATCATGACTTCATCCTTTTACAAAATCTTCTTAGTTGAGCTTCAAAAGCTTCATAGATGAGCTAACTCTACTTCTCTATGCCTCCAACTCAACCTTGATCCCCCTAGATGGTGTGATGAAAATTGATCATCATCCTCATTAGCACTCTCCCAGTGGAAAAAAAAAATCTCTGAACAAAAGATAAGAAGAAACCCTAGATATGGGAGTCAAAAAGGAATTTTTTTCAGGTTCAACATGATTTAAGCACGGTCATGCTCAAACCGTGCTCTTCTGTGGGACTTTTGAGTGAATTAGCTAAGTGTCAACCAAAAAAATCATAGGGAGAGCATAACCGTGCTCTGCCCATGCTTTACTTGAGCAAGCTGGTCATGCTTTCCCTGTCAGTAGATTATGCTTCAATTCAGAGAAAATCACATGGAAGAAGCATGACCATGCTCCAATCTTGCTTGCTTGGAAGCACCCCCATGCTTGGTCAGCTACTCAACCATTTTTAGATAGTGATAATCATGGGGACAAAGCATGACTATACTCTTCCATGCTTGGCTTTTGATGAGTACACTTTTATATATGTTTTCATGACCTAAATCTATCATTTTACTTGTTCTCAAGTTTACTTTTATGCATGAGCAGTGCTATTCTGGGTATTTTTGTTATATGTGCAGGAATAGAGGGGCTCAAAGCAATTTGGAGTGAAATTGGGAAGAAAATGTGAGAATATTTAAAAAGTGTTCAAGTACGCAAGATGCACATGGGTTGGACACGCTCATGTCATGCCCACTGAATATCTTAGCCTGATGTTGATAAAATATGAAATCTTGGTAGAAGGGTGTTCTCAAGCTTGACACGGTCAGGACACGATTGTGTCCATACCACTGAAAAACCCAGGCCAAAGGTAATTTTATTTATGAATAGGTGACACGCACTGATTGCTCTTGACAAGCTCATGTCACACCATTGCATGGTCTGGACATGCTCGTGCATCGACCGTGTTGAGCCTGAATCTCCTTTTTTAACTCCAGTTTTTCAGATTTCACGAACATCTTTGTTCAGGGATCTTTTTTCCCACCGAGAGGACATTGATGAGAGCAAAGATCAAGCTTATCCACACCTTCTAAGGCATCAAGGAGTGATTCAGTGGCACAAGGGAAGTGGTGCCACACGGAGCTCAACATTGGAGGAAAATCTCAAAGATAAGGGAGTTATGTATTCTTTCTTTAGATCTAGTGTTATCTCCTCCATGTTGTACCCACCCATGAGGGGCTAACCGGCCACGGTGCCCCGGGGTGAGAACTTTGTCACTTTGTATGCTTAAACACTTGTACTCTTCTTGATTTATGGAGTTCTTTTGGTTCTTGTGTTAAATCTCGTATTGCAAAATTTGATGTGCTTGATTTGCATAGTTGCTTAATGAAAACTTGATGGTGTATTGTCACAGTTGTTGTTGCCTTAGGTAATGGCATAACTTGGTGAGATTGAATCCATAGTTATCTTTACAAAACTTGATAGATTTGAGAGCCTTAGTTGCAATATTGCTTTTGAGTGCACACTAGAACCTAAGAATGTACTTGGTAAACCATGAAAGCAAGTAAGCATCACTAAGTACTTAGGGAACATCCCGAGGCATTATTCTTTGGTTGTTGACACTCAACCTAGTTATCTATTATCTTCATCTATTCCCTTTTTCTTTTACTACTTTACTTTTTGATTGTTTGCTCACCCGTAAATGTATAGGGTCACCGACTAATACCTTGAGCGAGGGCCCAAGGATCGTATTCCACAGGGCTAAGGAGCTCCTATTACTCCTCCATCACTTACTTTCTAACCTTACAACTTAAACATGGTATACTACTCTAATATATGCAAGAATGCAAATAAATCACAAGTTTAACAATTCCAAGGCAAGAAAAGAGATCACAAGAGCAACAATGAGATAAATAGGCCTAGGAACCAGGATCCCCTTGAGGGGTCATCATGATATATGGATGCAAAGTAAAGCAAGCAAAGATGATTTATACAGAAGGATCTCAAGAATAGTCCAATCCCAATTTCTCGATGATTGAACCCTAATCCCATATGAATGTCGATACGGATCTCTCCCTAATGACATTCCTATGATTGCATTAAGTTTAGGGAAATCCCGCATTAAGGACACACTTGCCCTAAGTTTATCCTTAAGATTTGAAGGGGCTACCGACATCCAATTTCTCGGCATGTCGATCTAAGAAAACCCCTTATAGCTCATTAATGATCTAGTACATGCGAGTAGATCACGTCTACACATACAACTCAATGAAGAACTAAGGATCTCTCCAATTTATAGTTCTAGACATGAAGAACAATGATCCAAGCTATAAATCAACCCAAATGAATTTCAAATAAAGGTTTAGCATCCAAAATACATGATGAACCCCCCAAGGTTCACCTACATCCGATGGCCTTGGGAGTCTAGTGTGACATCATACAAACAAATGTAACAAACTCAAAAAAAACACAAATCAAATTCATAAGAGGCACTCCCTAGTCCGAATGATGACAAAGAAGAACAATGCCTACCGAATGACGCTTCCTCTAGCCCAAGGAATGCAGAATGTTCCTCCTCCCTTGATAATGAAGCTCTCCATTTGAAATTCAAGCTCTTGATCACCTCCAAGCCTCAAGCCAAACTCTACCAAGATATCTTCGTTCTTGCTCTTCTTCCCTAAGTGTTGGCTGCCAAAAGTCCCCAAGAAGAGCTTCCAAATGCCCTCATATACCCCCAAGTATACTCTCTCTAAAAATAGACCGTATATCGATCAAAATAGACTCAAAAACCCCCAAAATGGCTTCGATACTGGCTCCATACTAGAACAATGAGGACCTCCATACTGCCTCAATGAGAGGATCATTGAGGCAGTATGAAGTAAGAAATCTCCGTTTTAGCTCTCGTAACAGTATCCATACTGGGTCTATGAGCACCTCATTGACCCAGTATGCCTTCAAACAAACTCTTCTCTTCTCTGGCTACAGTATTTATCTCGAGGTCAATCTAGGGCAGCATTGAGGCCGTATGGCCTAGATCAAATCCCGACTCAAAAACTCTAGAGGTGCTACATTGCAGCCACAGTGTCGATTCCATAGTACCACTACTACAGTACTCCATCTACAGTAATCTGCTATAGTGAATACGCTACAGTATCGCGACCTGATTTTCTTCTCTTTTTCGTCCAAATCATATCTTCGTGTCCTCCATGGCTCTTTCATGCCCTGCGAAGCAAATAATACATGAGTAAGCACAAAATGGGCATCAATTCATATAAAAATACATGCTAGAGGTATCAAATACATATACTAAAATGCGTACATTTAGACACTTATCACTTTTCCATTTCTTTGAATTAATCCTTTCACCAATTCATTCTTTACTAGAAATCATTATTGAGCAAGTACTTTTAGTTCAGTCCCTAAGGTTCGACAACCCTACCCTTCATGGGGTACCACTATATTACTTGTGTGCGACCTGTTTTGCATCGATTTCACTCCAAATGCTTTAAACCCTAAATTCTTAAACCATGAACAAATATACCCATAATAGCATCAAATAAATCTAAATCATGCTAAAAGACAAGCAAAATAATGAATTGGGAGTAAGTCAAACATGATATGAATTACACTTATCAAATACCCCCACATCGCTCAACAAAAGAAAAAATGAGTGCATCACTTCTGATCTCATGAGAATAAAAAATTCTTAAGCAAAGAGGGAACAATGGGGGTTAGAAGAAAACATGAATGCTCAATAAAAGGCTATACTCTTAGTTCGAAGACCTTGTGTGTGTAAACCCTAATTTGAGTGCCCCATGCTCATAAGGAGCCAACCTAACAACAATCGACCTTAATTAGACAACACACGGTGGGTAGTAGCTTCACATACCCTAGAGGTAGTCTTCTCTCTCGGTAGGTCATCAAATGTACACTTATAATACCCAAAATTTGACTACTCAAGTGCGGCTTTCACTCTTCTAGGGTGATAGCTCTTTCTACCATTATTTTACACAAAAATTTCAAAAATGACTGGTAGGGCATTCCAAAAGGAATATGACATCCCAATCTTTTTTTTAAAACACATTAAAAACAAGATAACTTGGTCAACAACAGGTAGGATGTCATCCTAAAGCAAGTGGCTCCATACTTAGGGTGATGTGATGAAACTTAGGTCCTCAAAATAAGAGTGAGTCTACAATTTAGCTCCAAATAAGTCACTGACACAGACGTGTCCCTATAGGATTAAGAACTTCTATCAAAAAAAATCATAGATTATCCTTAGTTAAGCACTCATCACAAGAAACATAAAAAGTATAACAAATCCTCCCCTATACTTGAATAATGCATTATCCTTAATGTACAACCATAAGCAATGAAAACAAGTAATTGAGAACAAAAAGAATTAAAAGGGAGTTCATCAAACTTTCCTGAATACGGAGAGTGATGTTGCCGCTTTGAACATGCTTTGCAAACTCCAATCAACCACACAATCCTTGAGATGAGATAAGAGGCACACAAGTGAAACTCAAATACACACAACAAAATAAAAGCAACAAAAGCTAAATATATAAAATGTAAATGCATAAATGAAACATACCAAAATATTAGTTTAGAAGGAGACTCCCCTTTCTAACTAAACTAAAGACAAGTCCAACAATGCTGAAATGAAATAAAGTACAAGTCTAGAATATAAAAATAAAAACACTAAAAGCTACATAAACTCAAGATGGTGCACTTTCTAGTAATGGGTCTGCATCATCAGAACAAGTAGAACCGGGCTCCTCCAGGTCTGATGTATTGACGAATGCCCTTTGCGTAAGTCCCGCAAATTCACAGGGTCATCGAAGTAATAATCCCAGATGAGTGGGTATCGTATCCAAAGAGAGTAGGGAGTAAAGACACATAAATTATTTTTTAACTATGTGAAAGATAAATAGTGATATGTGCGACAAGATATCAAATAACAAAAGTAAAAACAACAAGAAAGAGAGCACAAGTAAAGGAGAAGGTATGGCAATCAATATAAATGGGATACCCGAATATTGTTCCGCCTAGGACAATCGTTTCCAATGCAAGAACCGTCTATTATGCTTCCTAAATAATGCAATAGTGAGTCATGGGGATCCTTTAATACATGGTCTCAAATCTAAGGTCAACCATGCCTAACTCTATACATGTCCTGGAGGAGAAATTGAATAACCTCTCAACCTTGTACTCGTATAGAATTGCAATGACTTCTAGGGATTCCAAGTGATAAATCCTCTTCCTATATATAGACCTAACCCTTTCGTCCAAGTGGAAGATCCCTAGCCACAATTAAGCCCTAGATGCTAAGATCACTTCTACCCTTCACTTCGTTACACCCACAACTAAGCCCCAGCGGAAGGTCATCCCTTAACCCATTCACTCTACTATGACCGCAAAGAACTCAAATAAATGGAGGTAGAATAAATCACACCGGATGGGAAAGGGGACACTTCGCTACCTCTCGACTCACCCTCTCAACCCTCTCCAACCTAGCTTTGTCTAACTCTCGTGGTGTGTCACTCACTCACAAGGGTTACCAACAAGAACTCTCAACCCTAGTGTCACTCTATGGGAGTATTCACACAATCAAGCATTCAAGATTGGCACTCACAATAAACATCAATTAATTGAAAGCATAATATAGAGATTCAATGAAATGAATACATCCTAGGGGTCACAAATACCCAAGTACCCACTATGGGGTTTAGCTATAGAAAACCCCCTAGATAGTCGTGGTGATGGTCTTGTGGAGAGTCCTCTACTCGTCGCAAGACTCAATTTGTCCGGCCTAGGATACACATCGCCGGATCGGTGCCGACGAAAGCTCTCCCACTAACCTTCTTCCAAACAGAGCACGATGTCGGAGCCATAGAACCTCTCCAAATCCCTAGCCAATACCTATCAAAACACCATCCGAAGCAATCTCTCAAGTTGGGGGAAAAGATGGAGAAAATAATGCTAAAATCGGGGTTGAAATCAGCTTTTAAAGGGCTAGAATCGGGAATCCACACACACCCCTGTGGGTACCCCTGTGGATTTTTCACACGGGTGTGTGTAATTAACGCACGTCCGTGTGGATTCTTTGTTCTTCTGATTCTTCGGCTGGCTGTGAACAGTGCTTGCTACAATATTTTGCTACCGTATCCTGCTACCGTCCTGAAATACTCCCGAATCCATGCTTTCATCGAGGTAACGTAAATGGCACACATTTACGTCATAGATCGCTTTGCTTCTTTAATAACGGACATGTTGGTGGAGATCTTGTTGTACATGCACAAGCTGGAATGCTTGAATGTGACTGCCCTTGTGCCCCTCCAAATCGTTGTGATAACTTGAATACAAGGAGGTTGGCGCACATTCCCGCATCTCGAACCCGACTTATGTCTTTGCGTTTGAACATTCGCAAGATTTCCTCCAAATTGGTGCAATTGCAATCCACATTGGCTTCTTTCTCTAATATTTAGCCTCACAACTCTACCTGCATAAAAGTAACATAAATACAGACATATTAGCGTTAAAACCCGATAAAAGTAATGCTCATCATAAGGAAAGAACTTTTGCATTCTTATCACCCAAACACTTATCATGTATCAACCATAATATGGTGAGAAAGAGCACAGGGGAGGTGGGCTCAGGTGAGAGACAAATGCTCAGGTGCTCAGCAATCCTAACCAGGCTCCTCTACAGGCACCTGAACGTTGAAGAGAACATGTAACATGCTCAGTGTAGCTAGAGGAGGCGTGAGAATCTAGGGGTGATCTAGACGGAGAACCAACATCAATAGTAGTAGGAAGAGCAGGGGGAGAGTTAGGGGTAACAGCAGCATCAATATCTGTAGGTTGTCATACCCGGTACTCAACCCCGCACGCAGTGTGAACATGCTGCAGCATCCCCATCGACCTCAAGGTCTCAAGAGACATGGAGGCAACACTTCCCACCATCCTCATCCTGTCTATCCCCTTAAGGATGCCCATACCCCTGACAAGTTGCGTGATGTACGAGCCGATAAATAGGGAATCGATCTGAGGGTATGTCTCTTGGTGGGTAATAGATACGGCCACCTAGTACCTGATGTGTTCTCCGCAAGTGTACGGATCACACTCAAGTAATATAATGGTACCCCGTGAGGGGTAGAATTATCAAACCTCAAGGACTCGGACTAAAAAGTACTAACTTAACACTGATCTCAAGTTTGAAACAAAATGGTGATTGGATTAACACAAAAAAATAAAAATAGTAAAAAGAGGAGCAGTGATGATAACATGCAGACTGGATCGAGTGTTAACAACAAGATAACATCCTATGGACTTAGTGACATTCACTCGCTCTCATGATTTACCAGGTACATTACAAAGTTCTAGAGTGTGCTCAAGAGCAATGTTGCAACTATAGCTCTCAACTACATCAAGTTTTGCAAAGATAATTATGGGTTCATGCTCACCAAGTTTTGCCATTGCCTAGGGCAACAACAACTGTGGTATTCCGCCATCAATTTTTACCTTAGCAATTATGCAAATCAAACACATTGAGTTCTGCAAACACAAGATTTAACACAAGAACTAAGAGATCTCCATAAATAAAGAAAGTACAAGTGTTCAAAGCATACAAAGTGACATAGTTCCCATCCCGAGGCATCGTGGCCGGCTAGTCCCTCATGGATGGGTACAACATGGAGAAGATAACAATAAATCTAAAGAAAGAAGACATGACTCCCTTCTTTTCAAGATTTGCCTACAATGCCGAGATCCGTGTGCTAGCACCACTTCCCTAGTACCTCCTACTCACTCCTTGTTGCCTTAGAAAGTGTGGAGAAGCTTGATCTTGGCTCTCATCAATGTCCTCTCGTTGGAGAACAAGATCCCTGAACAAAGCTGATTTAGAAACCCTAGAAAATGGAGTTAAAAAGGCAGATTTCGGGCTTGACACGGTCGGCGCACGAGCTTGTTTGGACCGTGTTGTGTCGAGGAAGAATTGAGTAAGATGGTCAAGTGCTCGCCTGGAAGATTCAGTAGGAGGGACAGGGTTATGTCCTGATTGTGCAGTAGGAGATGACGATTGTGTCAGGGGTACCCAACATGTGTTTCCTCTTCTTGAAAAAAATCGTCTTTGGGCTAACTTTTCGGCAATGAGGACATGATCGTGTTAGGATTGTATTGAGCTTAAGAACACCCTCCTACATAGATTTCTCACTAGAACACACACTACGCTGAGATATTCAGTGGGAAGGACACGAGCGTGTCTCACCCATGTCCAGCTTAAGCACTTAGCACTTACAAAGCATTCTTTCTATTTTCTTCCCGGTTTCACTCCAAATCACGTTGTGCCCCCTATGCCTGAACAAACAACATAAATACCTAGAATACCTCCGCACATGCACAAAAGTAAGCTTGAGTGTCACTGACAAGGTCCCCTTGCGTATATCCTGCAAATGCAAGGGTTTGTCGAAGTAATAATCATGGATGAGTGGGTATGGAATCCACAGGGAGTAGAGAATAAAAACACTTAATTCGCTTCTTAGCTAAGAGAAAGATCAATAGTGATAAGTGTGACAATGATTCAATTCTCAAAGGTAAAAGCAACAAGTAAGAGAGCACGAGTAAAGGAGAAGGTAAGACAATCGATAAAGATGGGGTACTCGGATACTGCTTCGCCTAGGACGATCGCTTCAAGTGCAAGAACCCTCTATTATGCTTCCTAATCAATGCAATAGTGAGTCGTAGAAATCCTTCATTACATAGTCCCAAATCTAAGGTCAACTATGCCTAACTCCATACATGTCCTGGAGGAGAAATTGAACAATCTCAACACCTCGCACTTGCATAGAGTTACAATGAGCTCTAGGGATTCCAACTGATAAATCTCTTCCTAATTATAGACCTAACCCTTTGGTCCAGGTGGAAGGTCCCTAACCACGATTAAGCCCTAGATACTAAGATCACCTCAACGCTTCACTCCGTTGCACGCACAACTAAGCCCCAGCGGAAGTTCATCCCTTAGACCATTCACTCTATTATAGCCGCAAAGAACTCGAGGAACGGAGGTAGAATCTATCACGTCGGAGAGGAAAGGGGACGCTCCTGTACCTCTCGACTCACCCTCTCAACTCTCTCCAACCTAGCTTTGTCTAACACTCGTGGTGTGTCACTCACTCACAAGGTTACCAACAAGAACTCTTAACCCTAGTGTCACTCTAGGGGAAATGTTCATACAATCAAGCATTCAAGGTTGGAACTCACAATAAACATCAATTAATTGAAAGCACAATAAAGAGATTCAATGAAACGAATACATCCTAGGGTTCAGAAATACCCAAGTACCCACTAGGGGTTTAGCTCTCGACGGAGCTAAGTACAATCAAAGAAATAGAATGTAAAAGCAATGAATCCATAGGAAAACCCCCTCGATGGTCGTGTCGATGGTCTTGTGGAGAGTCCTCTACTCATCGTCCAAGGATTCCCTCGTCCGGTATTGGATACGCCTCGACGGAAGCTCCCCTACCAATCTTCTTCCTAAGTAATGACGATGTCGGAGCCATAGAACCTCTCCAAAACCCTAGCCAATATACCTCCAGACCCTAGCCGAAGCCCTCTCTCAAGTTGGGGAAAAGATGGAGAAAAAAATGCAGAAATCAGGGTTGAATCGGCTTTAAATAGGGTTGGAATCGGGCGACTACACGGGCCTGTGGATTTTTCACACGCCCATGTGGAATTTCCACACGGGCATAGATAATTTCCACACGCCCATGTAGATTCTCTGAATTCCTATTTTCTCGGCCGGCTGTGAACAATGCTGCTATAGTACTTTGCTACAGTGCTCTGCTACAATTTTCGGCCTGAATAGCTTCCGAATCCATGCTTTGATCGAGGTAACGCAAACGGACACACGTTCACATCTCGGATCACTTGCTTCTTCAATGATAGACAAGTTGGTGGAGCTCTTGTTCTATGTGCATAAGTCAGAATGCTCGAGTGTGACTGTCCTTGTGCCCCTCCAAATGGATGTGCTAACTAGAATACGAGGAGGTTCGCACACACTCTAGCATCTCACACCCGACCTATGTCTTCGCGTTTGAACCTTAGCAAGATTTCCTCCAAAATCGGTGCATTCTGTTCCACATTGGCTTCTTTCCTTTATACTCGGCCTCACAACCCCACCTGCATGAAAGTAACATAAAAACACACATATTAGCGTAAAAACCCAAGAAAAGTAATGCTCAAAATAAGGAATGAACGCTTCGCATTCATATCGCACAAGCACTTATCAGTCACACCTCGTCCCACAGGTCCCACACATGACATACCGCCACAACAACCCAGGGGTGGTTAAACATCTGCCTCAACCCCAGATCGCTGTAAGGCTAACTTGTTCCTTCAACAAAACTACTACTATAACAACAAGAATAATTCAATAATAGACATATACAATGACTTATTATACAAGATCATCAGTGTAACACAAGGTATGAATTATAAGCAAATAACATAAGAATAACACAACATCAATAATGACAAAGACCCCATCAGGACATTTTGAAGTCTAGCGAACATTTACAACTACATCTCAAAATACAAAACTAGAACCTAAATATATAGTTGTCAAAATATTCCAAAATTAGGAAATGGTTTCTCAGACAACACTGGACAATAGCTGCATACATGAATAATCAAGAAGTAGAGTCATATAAGTGAGTCGACACCATAACCTTAGGAATCCCACACCCTACATGCCAAGTACAGGAGTGTATATATATACACACATACTAAAAGAAATAAATGCACTGCAATAGACTCTTGCCAGGAACTTCACGTCCACATTGCTTCGATGAACTAACACTTAGGGAGAAGAAAGAGGGGTTGAGTAACTTGGTTACTCAGTGAGGGAAATCGCATGGAACTATAAAATCATGCATGTCAAAATAATATAAGCAATATAACAATAAAATTTTCAAGATATTAATAATACCCAAAATAAAGAAATCAGTAACCGTAGAGTAATACTAAAATTCACAAAGAACAAGGTATACCAATAAAAGTATTTTTCTTTTCAATAACAATTGATTAAAACCAAGCTCCAACTTAAATAGGAATCACTTTCCCACCAACTAAAGAAATAAAGGTCTGCGGAAAATAAATATCTAAACAAAAATAATTTTCTTTCCACAATTTCAAACCGAAGTATTCGCATAACGCAAGGTTTAATAGTTGTAACATGTTAAATGTTTCAAAATTGCGGCCACAATGAAGATAATATAAGTAATGAGCACAAAACATGAATTTAGGTTTGCGTAAATAATATACACTATTAATAACCATTTTAAAACATAAACAATTTAAAACCATTTATAATTGCAAAGTCATTTGTTAGATTCAATAATTCAGTAAAATAGGTATTTAAGAAAGCTCAATTGCTGACGAGCTCTTAGTAAATAGCCTCTAAAAATTAGGTTATCAAGTGAGGAACTAAATAGAAAACTATAGCTCATACATGAACAAATAGAGAATGCAAAACAAGAATGAGCTTTAAAATTCAACAATGATAGAACATTGTAGAAATCAAGTATAAAGCCATGAATGTGAGCTTTTCATCAAGAAATGCAAGTCAACAACCTTTTTCATTCATCAAGGAACCCAAAACAAGTTTAAAATTTTAAAAATCATAGATTTTCTTTGAATAACTCAACAATTCAAAATGTTTAGAAAATAAATAAATTAATTAATAAGTCAAAAGTCGATAGTATCACAAATAGCCTCGAAAACCCTCCGTCACTAACCGTTGCCTCGGTTAGGTCAGGAGCCACCAAGATGCGTGTATCTTGGCGTTGGCCTCTGGGAAGTCCGTGTGGTGACTTAGAACAACCCAACTATATTAAAGTTAGGGCTCTACGCTCCCACCTGAAATGACATAACCGGTTTGACAGTTTTTCACGCCACCTCTAAACAAGTCAGCTAGTGGAAACCATCCACTTCTTACTGCAGTAAGTACTGGAGCTCGGCTCCCATATCACCATCAAAACATTTAAATAACAATCCAACCTGTAGGCTCAGTATATACATCAATAGGAAAGCAAAAGTCTCACCAAGAGATCACAAGTGTTCATAAATGCCAATCTCACTCCAAGAGTGAATAACTTTCTTATAACATTTCAATGAAACCATCTATATCAAGAACATCATACAAGAGTATTCTTTGAAAACACACTTCAAATATAGCATCAATTTCATAAAATGATCACAACCTTTATCATATAAAATTTTCACTCCAAGAGTGAAAAATCTATCCAAAACACCACATTTAGACATCTTATCATCAAATAAGCATTCTTTGAAAAATGATCCTTGAGTACACTTTTCAAGAATAACTTCAACAATAACACAAAATGTGTTGCTGAAATGGTTTGCATAATGATAAGTGCTTGTGCGATATGAATGCGAAGCATTCTTTCCTTATGTTAAGCATTATCTTTCTCGGGTTTTTTACACTAATATGTGTGTTTTTATGTTACTTTTATACAGGTAGGGTTGTGAGGCCGATTATGAAGGAAAGAAGCCAATGTGGATCATAATGCACAGATTTTCGAGGAAATCTTGCTAAGGTTCAAACGCGAAGACATAGGTTAGGTGTGAGATGCTAGAGTGTGTGCCAACCTCCTCGTATTTGAGTGAGCACAACCATTTGGAGGGGTACAAGGGCAGTCATATTCAAGCATTCAGACATATGCATATAGAATAAGATTTCTACCAACTTTTCCATCATTGAAGAAGTAAAGCGATCCACGACGTGAACATGTGCCCGTTTGCATTACCTTGATGAAAGTATGGATTCGGGAAGTATTTCAAGCCGGCTGTAGCAGAGCATTGTAGCAACACTGTAGCAAAGTATTGTAGCAACAATGTTCACAGCCGGCCGAGAAAGCTACAGAACAGAGAATCCACACGGGCATATGGAATTTCCACACGCCCGTGTGAAAAATCCACAGGGGCGTGTGGATCCCCGATTCCAACCCTATTTAAAGCCGATTCAGCCCCGATTTCAGAATTCTTTTCTCCATCTTTTCCCCAACTTGAGAGAGGGCTTTGACTAGGGTTTTGAGAGGTATTGGCTAGGGTTTTGGAGAGGTTCTATGGCTCCGACATCGTCATCTCTTTGGAAGAAGGTTGCTAGGGGAGCTTCCGTCGAGGCGTATCCTATACCGGACAAGGGAATCTTTGGACGACGAGTAGAAGACTTTCCACAAGACCATCAACATGACTATCGAGGGGGTTTTCTATGGATTCATTGCTTTTACATTCTATTTCTTTGATTGTACTTAGCTCCATGGAGAGCTAAACATCTAGTGGGTAGTTGGGTATTTGTGAACCCTAGGATGTATTCATTTCTTTGAATCTCTTTATTATGCTTTCAATTAATTGATGTTTATTGTGAGTTCCAACCTTGAATGCTTGATTGTGTGAATACTCCCCTAGAGTGACACTAGGGTTGAGAGTTCTTGTTAGTAACCTTGTGAGTGAGTGACACACCACGAGTCTTAGACAAAGCTAGGTTGGAGAGAGTTGAGAGGGTGAGTCGAGAGGTACAGGAGCGTCCCCTTTCCCCTCCGATGTGTTAGATTCTACCTCCGTTCCTCGAGTTCTTTGCGGCCACAATAGAGTGAATGGTCTAAGGGATAACCTTCCGCTGGAGCTTAGTTGCGGGTGCAACGGAGTGAAGCGCAGAAGTGATCTTAGTATCTAGGGCTTAATTGTTTTTAGGGACCTTCCACCTGGACCAAAGGGTTAGGTCTACAATTACGAATTGATATATCACTTGGAATCCCTAGAACTTATTGCAATTCTATGCGAGTGCGAGGTTGAGAGGTTATTCAATCTCTCCTCCGGGACATGTATAGAGTTAGGCATAGTTGACCTTAGATTTGGGACTATGTAATTAAGGATTTCCATGACTCACTTGCATTGATTAGGAAGCATAATAGAGGGTTCTTGCACTTGAAATGATTGTCCTAGGTGGAGCAATATCCGGGTATCCCATCTTTATCGATTGTCTAACCTTCTCCTTTACTTGTGCTCTCATACTTGTTGTTTTTTACTTTTGAGAATTGAATCATTGTCGCACATATCACTATTCATCTTTCACATAGCTAAGAAGCGAATTAAGTGTTTTTATTCCCTACTCCCTGTGGATACGATACCCGCTCATCCGAGATTATTACTTCGACAAATCCGTGCACTTGAGGATATATGCAAGGGGATCTTGTCAAGTTTTTTGGTGCCGTTGCCGAGGAGTGGGCGTTTAGAGATACTTTGCATTTTGTTTCTTAGCTATTTTACCATGCATTCTATTTCATATCTTCTTATTCTATCATCATTCTGATTTCTTTTTTCTTTCTTTTTGGGTGCAGCTCCAGTTTATGACCCGAGGGAGCCCCTCAATATTAATTGACGGAGATCCCGAGCTTGAACGTGCACTTAGAAGAAAAGGGAAACAACATGTGCAAGAACAGTGTAATATAGCTGATTTGGAAGTGGAAGAATCTGAAAACATGGCAGAACAGAATGAGCAACAGCGGACATTATCCGATTATGCTAGAGCTTCGGTGATGGGGACACAATCGAGTATTGTGCGTCCCTCGATTACAGCTTAGAACTTCGAGCTGAAGCCGGCATTCATCCACATGTTACAGCAATCCACACAGTTCAATGGTTTGGCCGATGATGATCCAAATAGTCATTTAGAGAGTTTTCTTGAGGTGTGTGATATGCTGAAGATAAACGGGGTGACGGATGATGCCATCAAGTTGCGAGGCTTCCCATTTTCCCTAAAGGGAATAGCAAAGTAGTGGCTACACTCATTACCTAAAGCATCAATTATCACATGGGAGGAGATGTTAGAAGCTTTTCTTGCCCATTATTTCCATCCCAGAAAATCCGAGAAGCATAGGAATGAGATCTCATCCTTTGTTCAGTTGGAATTGGAGTCTCTATTTGAGACATGGGAAAGGTTCAAGGAGCTCCTGAGAAAGTGCCCGCAACACGGATTTCCAGAGTGGATGATTTATTCAGACCTTTTACAATGGTTTGAACCTGAGTACAATGCAACTCTTGGATGCGGCAGCAGGAGGTACCTTAGGTAGCAAGACCCCCGATGAGGCCCGCCGGTTAATTGAAGAAATGGGGTTAAACAGCTACCAATGAAATGCTAGGGAGAAGAAAAAGGTGGCCGGTCTCCATGAGATAGATGCAGTAACTTCATTGGTGGCTCAAGTGGAAAATTTGAGTAAGAAGTTAGATCTTCTAACTTCAAATAGAGTAACGGCCGTGACGAATTGCAACGGGTGTGGTGGAGGACATGCTCTCTCCGATTGCCCGATCTTTATTGGTGATGTATCTTCGGTGTAGAAAGTTAATTTTGTAGGTAATGGCATGAGACCTCAAGGAAACCCATATAGCAATACCTACAATCCGGGTTGGAAGAATCATCCCAATTTCTTATGGAGCAATCAGGGTCCACCAAAGGCCATGGGGCCACCGGGTTTCCAACCACAATAACAAGCCCCACATGTGGAAAACAGAGTTTCAGGTTTGGAAACGCGAATGAATGATTTGGAGAAGGCCTTGACTAGATTTGTGCAATCTGCAAATACAAGGTTTGAATCAGTTGAGGCCACACTTCGCAACCACACCGCCTCTTTACATAACCTTGAAAATCAGGTGGGGCGAATTGCGAAGTCTCTCTCTGAAAGACCATATGGAAGCTTGCCGAGCAATAAAAAGACCAACCCTAGAGAGCAGGTGAAGGTGATCACTTTGAGAAATGGTCATGAGGTTGAAGGTAAGCTTCCGGGTGAGATGCCAAAAGAACACGCACCCGAGGTTATAAAGGTAGAAGAGGGAACAAGCAAAAAGAAGGAGGTGGCACCCCCACCATTCAAGCCAAGAATCCCTTATCTCTTTAGATTGAAGAATGACCAAGGGGATGAACAGTGCAAAAAGTTCCTGAGTTTATTCAAGCAACTCCACATCAATATTCCTTTTGTTGAGGCATTGGCCCAAATGCCTAAGTATGCGAAGTTCTTGAAAGACTTGTTGACCAACAAGATGAAGTTGGAGGAGAGTGCTTCGGTCATTCTAGATGCTTCATGCTCGGCGGTGTTGCAAAAGAACATGCCCAACAAGAAGAAAGACCGGGGAAGCTTCATCATTCCGTGTAGCATTGGCAATATGGGTGAAAAAATGGCATTGGCGGACTCAGGGACCAGCATCAACGTCATGCCATACACCTTCTTTTGAAAGTTAGGCTTGGGTGAGCCTGGGCCCACTCGGATGACTTTGCAATTGCCAGACCGAACGGTGAGACATCCGAGGGGTATCATCGAAGATGTACTTGTCAAGGTGGACAAGTATATATTTCCTGTAGACTTTGTGGTGCTAGACGTCGATGACGATGCGGATATACCCTTGATACTTGGGAGGCCATTCTTACGGACTTCCAAGGCATTGATTGACATGGACGGTGGAGAGCTAACTTTGAGAGTTGGAGATGACAAGCTCACATACCGCCTTGCTGAAGCCATGAGGCATTCTCTTGATTTTGATGACACTTTATATTTTCTAGACACTACTGATGAGATTATTGATGAATACATGCAGGAAATGTTCAATCCGGACCCGGACGAGGGTTTGTTCGACCAAGAGGAGGATTATGAAGAAGTAATGACGCTTTGTTCGATGGAAGAAGTTCCATCTACCCCGAGGATCTTGAAGAAGGTGCTTCGGAAAATGAAGCGGGCTAGGAGACCCCACCAGAAATGCTCCAAGGCTATTGGAGACGTACGTGAACCGTAAAAGTTGGATGAACCATTGCTAGATGGCCCCAAGCCTGATAATACACCCTCTACCTTCAAGAGATTGTGCTCATCATGCTTCCAAGTCATGGGTAAGAGAGCATCATTCATCTATGAGCCCCCGTGAGGTAAGACAAGGTACGTCAAGCTTAGTGACGTTAAACAAGCGCTTCTTGGGAGGTAACCCAAGTGTTTACTATTCTTCTTAGTCAAATAATGTAGTGTCTGCATGAATAAATTGTTGAGTGTTGGTGTCTAGATTTTTAGATGCTTGTGCTGTGATTTTATTTGAGGTTTTGAGTATTCATCGTGTGTTTTCATGTAGATTTGGCAAAGTTGGGTCATTTGAGCTTTATTTCATGTTTTTCACTGGTAAAACTTGCATAATAGGGCAGGCTCTGAGTGTGTAAACATGTTCAGAAATTTTCTGCAGAGCCTCCAGGTTTTTCTAAGGCATCCAGGGAAAACGCACGGGCGTGTGGTATTTCCGCACGCCCGTGGACTTACACTGCGAGCTCATCCAGAGAAGGCGCAGGGGCGTGCGGCTGCACCTGTGAACGACCATGAGAATATCGCACGCCCGTGGGTACTTTTTGCACGGCCGTGTGATTTTCTGCAGAGTTTGGTTGATTATCCCGAGAGCACACGGGCGTGTGAATTCGTCCCTGTGGGTGACCTTGTGAACTTCGCACGGGCGTGGATAATTTCCGCACGCCTGTACGAATCTCTGCAGAGGAGCTCTCTCTATTCCGAGAAGACATAGGGGCGTGCACTTGCCTCTGTGAGTTGGACCTGTGAATGTCCATGCCCGTGCGGTATTTCCGCACGGGCGTGCAGAACACTTAGGAATTTTCTTGGATGTCTAGAGAAGCCACAGGGGCGTGCGGCTGCCCCTGTGGGTCGGGCGTACGGGCGTGGGTATTTTCTGCACGCCCGTGCGAGAGCATTCAGAGTCAGTGGGTGTTTCTCCCGAGAGCAAACAGGGGCGTGCAACTGACCTGTGCGGTTCTTTTATAGAGGCGCACAGGCGTGGGTAATTTCCGCACGCCCGTGCGGATGCAGAGAACGCCAAGAGGTACGATATCTTTTTAAAGGATAGCTGTTCCTCTTCTTCTTCACATCCTCCGCTCATCTGAGAGAACTCTCACATCATTTCCTAATCCCCTAGTGCCGATTTGGTAGGATTTATATGAGGTTTTCGGGCCGAATCTAAATTCTCTCATCTCAACTCGACGATAAGACCTATTCTTGATTTTCTTCGTTAATTCATGATTTTCTTCGATGAATCTAGTTAATAATGCTTCGTTTCTTTAATTAGAATGATTATTCATGTTTAGAACGGAGTTAGAAGTAATTGTACGTTGTATTTTTGTATTTTTGAGGTGCGGCCGTGCGATTTTCATGCCCAGGGGATCGACACGGGCGTGCGGAAATTCCGCACGACCGTGTGGATTTCTGTAGTATTTTTTTTTTTTAATTAACTTGTTTGATTGATTTCCTTTCAAATTTTGCAGATTATGGCACCTCGATCGAAGAAGCAAGCTGATAAGCGGCCGCGTGAGCCATCTCCCGAACCCGAGAGTATGAGTTTTACCATTCCTGAGCATCAGGTGAGGTTCGAGCGGTTGTCTAGCCTCAAATTTGGCCAGACAAGAATCCCTGACATTAGAACACTCAGGGAGATTCAGTTAGCTGAGGATATGGCAAAAGAGATCGAGGATATGCTTGCGGTTGGTAGCTGGGACCGTTTACTATCGATCAGAGACCCGGTCATCCGCATACTGACGCTCGAGGTGTTAGCCTCGTTCGAGTTCGATCGCTCATACTCTAGTTTTGGCAACACTGGTACTATTCAGTTCAGAGCCCTCGGACAGCATCATAGCTTAAGTATGACTCAGTTTGTGATCTTGATGGAGTTATATGATGCGGCTTATACGGAGACAGAGAAGTATAAGCAGCTGCCCACAGATTATCCTGGGAGTTTGACTCCGCAGCGTGCGTACACCGTATTATGTGGGAAGGGGCAGTATGAGCCTGGGTTTCAAAGGCTAGTTGCCTTTCTTGCCCTAGCTACATATACATTCATACTATTCTGAGTAGATCAGTGAGCGAGCGAGGCGACAGTACTGGTGTGCTTAGCCGACAGAACTTTTATATCTATACTCGATGGTGCGGCGTACACCGATACACTTAGGGCATATCTTGGCAGAGTACATACGACACCAGGGGGAGTATGCCAGACTTGGATTGATTTTCTCAGACCCCTATATCACGAGATTAGTCGTTGGTATGGGATTACTTGACGTGATTAGAGAAGCTGAGAAGGTGACTATACCTGCTCCCATGGCCATGGAAACACTGAGATTGATGGGGATGGTACAGAGAGTTCGGACAGGGGTTTACGCCTTAGTTCTACCGACTCCAGAGACAGCTGTGGACGAGGGTGATGAGGCCGTGGCATCTCAGCCTGCTCTCGAGTCTCAGCCAGTATTGATGGAGACTGAGGCACCCTCAGTGGCAGAGGACGCTAACAAGGTCCCCTTGCGTATATCCCGCAAGTGCACAGGTTTGTCGAAGTAATAATCCCGGGTGAGCGGGGTCGAATCCACAGGGAGTAGGGAGTAAAGACACTTAATTCGATTCTTAGCTATGTGGAGTATCAACAATGATAAGTGTGATAATGATTCAATTCTCAACAATTAAAAACAACGAGTAAGAGAGTAAAAGTAAGGAGGAGGTAAGGCAATCGATAAAGATGGGGTACTCTGATGATGCTTCACCTACGAAAATCATTTCAAGTGCAACTCTCTATTATGCTTCCTAATAAATGCAATGGTGAGTCATGAAAATCCTTACATACATAGTCCCAAATCTAAGGTCAACTATGCCTAACTCTATTCATGTCCCGGAGGAGAGATTAAATAACCTCTCAACCTCGCACTCGAATAAAGTTGCAATGAGCTCTAGGGATTCCAAGTGATAAATCGTATCCTAATTATAGACCTAACCCTTTGGTCCAGCTGGAAGGTCCCTAACCATGATTAAGCCCTAGATACTAAGATCACCTCAATGCTTCACTCCGTTGCACGCACAACTAAGCCCCAGCGGAAGTTCATCCCTTAGACCATTCACTTTATTATAGCCGCAAAGAACTCGAGGAACGGAGGTAGAATCTATCACGTCGGAGAGGAAAGGGGACGCTCCTGTACCTCTCGACTCACCCTCTCAACTCTCTCCAACCTAGCTTTGTCTAACACTCGTGGTGTGTCACTCACTCACAAGGTTACCAACAAGAACTCTCAACCCTAGTGTCACTCTAGGGGAAATGTTCATACAATCAAGCATTCAAGGTTGGAACTCACAATAAACATCAATTTATTGAAAGCATAATAAAGAAGTTCAAAGAAACGAATACATCCTAGGGTTCACAATCACCCAAGTACCCACTAGGGGTTTAGCTCTCCATGGAGCTAAGTACAATCAAAGAAATTGAATGTAAAAGCAATGAATCTATAAAGAAACCACCTCGATGGTCTTGTCGATGGTCTTGCGGAGAGTCCTCTACTCATCGTCCAAGGATTCCCTCGTCCAGTATAGGATACGCCTCGACGGAAGCTCCCCTACCAACCTTCTTCCTCAGGAATGACGATGTCGGAGCCGTAGAACCTCTCCAAAACCTTGGCCAATACCCCTCAAAACCCTAGTCGAAGCCCTCTCTCAAGTTGGGGAAAAGATGTAGAAAAGAATACCAAAATCGGGGCTGAATCGGCTTTAAATAGGGCTGGAATCGGGCAACTCCACGGGCATGGACGCTACACGCGCCTGTGAAGAATTTCCACATGGGCGTGGATAATTTCCACATACCCGTGTGGATTTTCGGTTTCTCTAATTTCTCGACCGGCTATAAACAGTGCTGCTACATTGCTTGCTGCAGTGCTCTACTACAGTATTCGCCCTGAATAACTTCCGAATTCCATACTTTCATCGGGGTAACGCAAACGAGCACACGTTCCCGTCGTGAATCACTTGCTTCTTCAATGATATATATGTTGGTGGAGCTCCTGTTCTTATATGCATAAGATGGAATGCTTGAGTGTGACTGCCTTTGTGCCCCTCCAAATGGATGTGCTCACTCGAATGTGAGGAGTTGGCACACACTCTAGCATCTCACACCTGTCCTATGTCTTCGCGTTTGAACCTTAGCAAGATCTCCTCCAAAATAGGTGCATTATGATCCACATTGGCCTATTTCCTTCATACTCAGCCTCACAACCATACCTACGTAAAAGTAACATAAAAACACACATATTAATGTAAAAACCTGAGAAAAGTAATGCTCAACATAAGGAAAGAATGTTTCGTATTCATATCACACAAGCACTTATCAGACGCGCCCCCCCGTACGTATGTTTTCATCATCTCGAGCCCATGATCGCTTTGAGAGGCTCGAGAGTACTTTAGGAGTTATACAGACAGAGGTTGTTGAGGCCCGAGCAGAGATTGCCGAGATTAGGGCCACACAGGCTGCTCAGTATACAGAGTTCATGGCACATTTCGACGCACTACAGCAGATCTTAGAGCGAGACGTCGCCTCATCATTTGTCTTGCGACCGAGGACTCCTCAAGCCCCTTCGGTATTTCCATCATCTTCCCCATCAACTAAACCAAAAGCTTAAGTGTGGGGGAGTTTGATAAGTGCTTGTGCGATATGAATGTGAAGTATTCTTTCCTTATATTAAGCATTACCTTTCTCAGGTTTTTACACTAATATGTGTGTTTTTATGTTACTTTTATGCAGGTAGGGTTATGAGGCTAATTATGAAGGAAAGAAGCCAATGTGGATCATAATGCACCAATTTTGGAGGAAATCCTATTTAAAGCCGATTCAGCACCGATTTCAGCCCTATTTAAAGCCGATTCAGCACCGATTCAGCATTCTTTTCTCCATCTTTTCCCCAACTTGAGAGAGGGCTTTGGCTAAGGTTTTGAGAGGTATTCGCTAGGGTTTTGGAGAGGTTCTACGGCTCCGACATCGTCATCTCTTTGGAAGAACGTTGGTAGGGGAGCTTCCGTCAAAGCGTATCCTATACCAGACAAGGGGATCTTTGGACGACGAGTAGAGGACTTTCCACAAGACCATCGACATGACTATCGAGGGGATTTTCTATAGATTCATTGCTTTTACATTATATTTCTTTGATTGTACTTAGCTCCATGGAGAGCTAAACACCTAGTGGGTAGTTGGGTATTTGTGAACCCTAAGATGTATTCATTTCTTTGAATCTCTTTACTATGCTTTCAATTAATTGATGTTTATTGTGAGTTCCAACCTTGAATGCTTGATTGTGTGAATACTCCCCTAGAGTGACACTAGGGTTGAGAGTTCTTGTTAGTAACCTTGTGAGTGAGTAACACACCACGAGTGTTAGACAAAGCTAGGTTGGAGAGGGTTGAGAGGGTGAGTCGAGAGGTACAGGAGCGTCCCCTTTCCCCTCCAATGTGTTAGATTCTACCTCCGTTCCTCGAGTTCTTTGTGGCCACAATAGAGTGAATGGTCTAAGGGATGACCTTCCACTGGGGCTTAGTTGCGGGTGCAACGGAGTGAAGCGCAGAAGTGATCTTAGTATCTAGGGCTTAATTGTTGTTAGGGACCTTCCACCTGGACCAAAGGGTTAGGTCTACAATTACGAATAGATATATCACTTGGAATCCCTAGAACTTATTGCAATTCTATGCGAGTGCGAGGTTGAGAGGTTATTCAATCTCTCCTCCGGGACATTTATAGAGTTAGGCATAGTTGACCTTAGATTTGGGACTATGTAATTAAGGATTTCCACGACTCACTTGCATTGATTAGGAAGCATAATAGAGGGTTCTTGCAATTGAAATGATTGTCCTAGGTGGAGCAATATCTGGGTACCCCATCTTTATCGATTGTCTTACCTTCTCCTTTACTTGTGCTCTCTTACTTGTTGTTTTTTAGTTTTGAGAATTGAGTCATTGTCACACATATCACTATTCATCTTTCACATAGCTAAGAAGCGAATTAAGTGTTTTTATTCCCTACTCCCTGTGGATACAATACCCGCTCATCCGGGATTATTACTTCGATAAACCCGTGCACTTACAGGATATGCGCAAAGGGCTCTTATCACATAAACTCAATCAATACCATAACAAGAGCCCCAACTTTCATGAAAACATGCATTTTTAGAATATTTAAAACACAATGATAAAGTTTTTAAACACAATACGACATTCTTGAAAGTACCTTTGAACGAACTCAGTCATGATCCCAAATATTGTTTTCAAATACCATAGAAAACAATTCAATAAACTTCAAAAAACATATTGACATATCATTTAAAGGAATTGTAAAATCATTTTCATCTTAAATTCACAACTTTTCACATAAACCATCCTCACTCCAAGAATGAGTAATTTGCACATATCAAATCAAATAAATGTTTTGCTAACCATGAAACAAATCTTTTCATATAGGAAGACACAAATTTCAATAATTCCTTGAAGATGCATTTCAAAAACTAAGTTTTTTAAACACAAATAACATTATAGAAAATATTCTAAATATATCATTTAAAAATTTCAACCATGATTTCAAACGACTAAGTCAATGGATCGTACCCCTCCAAAGTAATTCTTTTTCATCATGGTATAAGAGCAACCTTTGAAAGTATACCATAAGAATAACATCATCATAATGAAATTCAACTTAGTTTGCACAACTCATCTAGTCATCATAACCAAGGCATAAAGTTTTCTCGAAAATACACACTTCAAAACATATGACCCAAAACATAGAATTTCCAATCACAAGTAACATTTACTTTTCATATATTTCTTTAAATAAGTCAAATAATAAATCATCATAGTTTCTAAATGCTTAGAAAATATTCCAAGAGTATTAGCAACAATAAATTATCACTGAAGGCCAAGGAAACTTAAACATTTGAAAAATATGGATGATTTATAGTCCATAATTTAATAAATCCCACTCACAAACTTGGCGAGCTAAAACACCCCTGTATTACTTCTCCATCGGCTCTTTTCCCTTGATTGAAGTCTCATCTCCTAGAAGCATTTAAACAACCAAAACAAGCAATGAAACCTCATCAATGACTTGATCAATTGAAATGAAGAACAATGCTCAAAATGGTTAAAAACATGAAGATCTTTCTCAAATCACAATGAATTCAAGGTCATACAACTTCAATCTTCTTCTATTCTTTAAATCTAAATAAAACCCATGATTTTCCATCAATAACTTCAAAGAAAATCCAAATAAGAGAGAAAGGAAGAAGGAGAAGATCAAATGAAATATACCCTTATCTCAAAGCTTCTCAAAAACCCTAAGGAAAGCTCTTCTCAAGAGAGGAAGGAGAAATCTTCGAGTTTTCTTCTTGATTCAAGGCAAGAATGATGGGTTTGAGAAGTGGGGATGAAGGTTCTAGAGAAGGAGGAAAGTGGAGGAGAAAAGGGTCTAAGGAAGTGTGTACAAAGAATGAGGAAAAGATGACAAAAATGGTTTTTAAACCTTAAAATTTCATCACATACCGACCCCCATACGGCCACCATACGGCCCGCCCGTATGGACCCCATCATGCCCATTCAGCCTATAAAAAAATGGCTCTAAACGACTCAATTGGTGTCCGATTGACCTCATTTTTTATTCTAATGACTTGGGATACTCTTAAGCACTCTCATAAATGAAAATTACTCACGGAAAACACATTGGAACATGAAGGAATGAAATATGAAAAGTCGAATTACCATATTGAGAACAAGGGAATTGATGGATTTAGGGAATGAAAACATGTATATAAAGTGCACTCATCAAATACCCCCACACTTGAGTTGTTGCTTGTCCTCAAGCAATCACCAAATACTCAACAATAGAAGAGATGAGTGCAATGCTTCTGATCTCAAGAAAATGGTGAAAATTTTTAACAAAGAGGGAACACAGGATTTAGTAAGAACGTAGATGCACAACAATAACTATGCTCTTCCTTCCAAGAACCTACTACGTATGCATTTGAGAACCCTAACTTATGTTCCCCATGGTCACAAGAAATTAAAATGAAACAATGCTCAATGGGTAGTAGCTTTATACACCCCTAGACGTAGCCTTTTTCCCCTAGTAGGTCATCAAATGTACATTTATGATGCCCAAAATTTGACTACTCAAGAGTGGCTTTCACTCATCTAAGGTGATAGCTCTTTTACGCCATCTTTTTTCGCAAGACAAAACTTTATAGGATAATTGGTAGGGCATTCCTAAAGAGGAATCCGACTTTCCAAAGTTTTTTTTTTAACACAAGGACATGTTGAACCATAATTAGGGTCAGGTGACAAGGTTTTTAGTTTAAGGAAGTAAAAGCAAGTCATGACTTAGCTAAGATGGCTACCAACACACACACACATCCCCCCTAGGTTTAAAAATCACCAATAACTAATTATAGATCATCATAAGCAAAGCACTCATCAACTACGAGCATGCAACCCTCCCCCACACTTAAAAATTACATTGTCATCAATGTAAATATGCGATGCAAACAAAATAAGGAAAAGGTTAGGGGAAAGGGTTAAGCCACTGCCCTGGATGAAGAGAAAAATGGTGCCACTCTTGATAGGTGTGCTATTCCCCAAATCCAAACACGGAGAGTGATGGTGCCACTCTCACATACTGCCAACTCCAAACACTGACACAATCCCTGAAATACAGAGTGGGACACAAGGGAAGCATACATAATTAACAAAATGATAATGTCATATATATGAAAGTAAACACCAAAATGTCAGTAAAAGAGGGGACTCCCCATGATGACTGAAGTATAAAGCAAATATCACTAAAAGAAAACAAAGAGAAACAAACACAGATCACTAAAAGAAAATAAAGAAAAACAAGGATCGTTGAATCGTCATTAGAGGGGGTGGCAGAGGCATCTGAATCCCCCAAGTTTGCAGTATCCACTTCAATATGTCGAGTAGGCCACACAGGGAAGGTAGGCTACGGAGATAACCGCACCCCCATGTGCTCAGGGATGCACATCACACTCTGCTACACCCATCAGAACTCAGCAGATGAATAAAAAATTGGCTCAAGAGCATGGAGAAGTGATAAGTGCTTGTGCGATATGAATGCGAAGCGTTCATTCCTTATGTTGAGCATTACTTTTCTCAGGTTTTTACACTAATATTTGTGTTTTTATGTTATTTTCGTGCAGGTAGGGTTGTGAGGCCAAGTATAAAGGAAAGAAGCCAATGTGGATTACAATGCACCGATGTTGGAGGAAATCTTGTTAAGGTTCAAATGCGAAGACATAGGTCGATGTGAGATGCTAGAGTGTGTGCCAACCTCCTCGTGATTCGAGTTTGGCACATCCATTTGGAGGGCACAAAAGTCGCCACACTCGAGCATTCCGACTTATGCACATAGAACAAGAGCTCCACCAACGTACCTATCATTGAAGAAGCAAGTGATCCACGACGTGAACGTGCCTGTTTGCGTTACTCCGATGAAAGTATGGATTAGGGAAGCTATTTAGGCCGGATACTGTAGTAGAACATTGTAGCAAGGTCAGTAGCAAAGACTGCTCACTACCGGCCGAGAAAAACAAGAGTTCAGAGAATCCACACGGGCGTGTGGAAATTATCTACGCCCGTGTGGAAATTCCGCATGGGCGCGTGAAGCATCCACGCCCGTGTAGTCGCCTGATTCCAGCCTTATTTAAAGCCAAATCAGCCCCGATTTTAGTATTCTTTTCTCCATCTTTTCCCCAACTTGAGAGAGGGCTTCGGCTAGGGTTTTGAGGGGTATTGGCCAAGGTTTTGGAGAGGTTCTATGACTCCGACATCGTCATTCCTTGGGAAGAAGGTTGGTAGGGGAGCTTCCGTCGAGGCGCATCCTATACCGGACGAGGAAATTCTTGGATGACGAGTAGAGGACTTTCCACAAGACCATCGACACGATTATCGAGGGGGTTTCTTTATGGATTCATTGCTTTTACATTCTATTTCTTTGATTGTACTTAGCTCCATGGAGAGCTAAACCCCTAGTGGGTACTCGGGTATTTGTGAACCCTAAGATGTATTCGTTTCTTTGAATCTCTTTATTATGCTTTCAATAAATTGATGTTTATTGTGAGTTCCAACCTTAAATGCTTGATTGTATGAACATTTCCCCTAGAGTGACACTAGGGTTGAGAGTTCTTGTTGGTAACTTTGTGAGTGAGTGACACACCACGAGCGTTAGACAAAGCTAGGTTGGAGAGGGTTGAGAGGGTGAGTCGAGAGGTACAGGAGCATCCCCTTTCACCTCCGACGTGATAGATTCTACCTCCGTTCCTCAAGTTCTTTGCGGTCATAATAGAGAGAATGGTCTAAGGGATGAACTTCCGCTGGGGCTTAGTTGCGCGTGCAACGGAGTGAAGCGTTGAGGTGATCTTAGTATCTAAGGCTCAATTGTGGTTAGGAACCTTCCACCTGGACCAAAGGGTTAGGTCTATAATTAGGAAGAGATTTATCACTTGGAATCCCTAGAGCTCATTACAACTCTATACGAGTGCGAGGTGTTGAGATTGTTCGATTTCTCCTCCGGGTCATGTATAGAGTTAGGCATAGTTGACCTTATATTTGGGATTATGTAATTAAGGATTTCCACGACTCACCATTGCATTGATTAGGAAGTATAATAGAGGGTTCTTGCACTTGAAACAATTATCCTAGGCGGAGCATTATCCGGGTACCCCATCTTTATTGATTGCCTTATACCCTTCTTTAATTTTGCTCTCTAATTTGTTGCTTTTATTGTTGAGAATTGAATCATTGTCACACTCATCATCATTGATCTTTCACATAGCTAAGAATCGAATTAAGTATTTTTATTCCCTACTCCCTGTGGATTCGATACCCGCTCACCAGGGATTATTACTTCGACAAACCCGTGCACTTGCGGGATATACGCAAGGGGACCTTGTCAAGAGGCGACCGTGATTGCAGACGACAAAATGTGGCCTGTGATGGAGGGGCTGGGGTAGCGGTGTCGACAGTAGTTGGATCATCGGTCGACATGACCCGTTACTCCGTCCCTCGGATGGTCTGAACCCTGTGAACCATCTTCATCGAACTTAGCGTCTCAAGGGACATAGTAGCCACATCTCCTATCACTCTTACACTACAAAAATTTTACAGTTTTGCAACGGCCAAATCCATTGCAATTCTGTTGCAACTATACATTTTGTAACGGTTTTGCAACCAATTAATGCCATTGCTATTTTGCTCGTAGCAAAATTTTGTAATGAGAAGTAATCCGTTGCAAAATGTTTGCAACGGATTGCCAACACTTTTGCAATGGATTAGCATTAGATCAGTTGCAAATATATTATAAATTGGTAATGGAATTGTAACAGACTAGCAACCATTCCATTGCAAAGTCTGCTATAATTTGGTTGCAAATTTGCAAGGTCTTCGCAACAGATCTTTTGATCCCAGACAAATCCATTGCAAATGTGTTGTAAATTTGCAATAGATTTGCAATGGATTTCTCAAATATATGCCAATTCTTTGCAAAAAGGTCCTAAATTTGCAACAACTTTGCAATGAATCCATAACAAGTCCCTTGTAATTTGGTTACAAAATTTGTAACAGATTTGAAACGGATCCATAAACATGTCCCTTGCAAATTAGTTACAAATTTGAAACAGATTTGCAATGGATGCAGAACAAGTCCCTTGCAAATTGGTTGCAAATTTGTAATAGATTTGCAACAACATTTTGGATCAACCACTAATCCAATACAAATTCCCTAATACCCTGTTATCATGTACAGTAATGAATTCTAGCATTATCATCGTAACAAAATATAGCGCACACACATTCTAATGTATTTAACAAAATATAACATAGTAACAAAATGTATGCATAGTAACATGAATAAAACAAAAGAAAACATATAGTAGTAGTAATGTGCACGAAGACAAGTAAAAAACATATATAATACTAGTAACATCCACAAAGGCAAATGAAAATACTCATGTCATAACTATAGGTCATCATCATCATCATCATCATCATTCTCTAGAGGCTGTGATGTTTGGCCTGGTCCAGACTGCATCATCATTCGCATACGCTTCCACTCACGGCGCATCTGTCTCATCATCTTCTAGTTCTGTTGCATCAAACTTAGGTTTTGCTCTTCCAAATCTGTCATTTTCTTTTTCATGCCCTCCATCTCAGACACAATCTCTGGAGGAACTGTAGATGCTGAAGGCGGTGGGGAAGCTAATATAGCACCACTAAATGATTCTTGATACAAGCTTAATGCATGAGAACCAAGACCATAAACTCTCTTCTTCTTTTCTCCACCAGAAGCCTCCAGGTACATAGCATCCATATCAAGCGGTGAAGGTTGTGAGTCATCTGATAATGTTTGAGAAGCAGCCTCAACCATCTTCTGCATAGCATCCTGTAATTAATTATAATAATATCAATTACAACATGTATGAAATAATTTACAAATAAATAAAATAATATGAGCTAAATTTTGAAAATTACATAAACCGCTTGTGCTCGTGAATCAACACCTTTGCCTTCTTTATTCACATGAGTCTTGCAGAAGATATCAAATGCAGTAGGTGTCCTTTGAAGTGTCTTCTTCTAATAAAATAAAATCATAAAAAATTATAACAAGTTTACTTAATAAGGACAATGTAAAACTTTAAAATTAAACCATGATATTTTTTTGAATGCTGAAAGGAAAAAACTCAAATAAATTTTGAAGTATTTACCAAGTCTATAGCATGCTCAACAAATGACTTAGAGCCTCCTAGATGCCTACTAATTCCACCCCCGTTGCCTCCTGTCTCAGAACACCGATTAATGGAGCCTTGCTTGGACTTATGCTTGAACTCTTCTGTGTTCCAGTGCTCCAACCATTTGTTCCAAATTTCATCTTCAACCCAAACGGGCTTCTTACCGGTCTTCTTGTAAGACTTGTGCCACCTACATAAATTCCGACTATAATGGCCTCGACAGACTTTTTCCCAAACAGCTTTGATAGCATTATCTTCTTCTATGGGCCAATAATAATATTTCTGCAAGAATCAAAACATTTAAAAAATTAAAAATTACTTCATTAATAAGAAAACCAATAAGTACTACAAATAATTAATGCAACTAAAATAATATGACAATTACAAAAATTTTAATGCACAAATTAAAACATAATTGTACCTTAAACTCTCTCCAATAAAAATCATGTGTGTGCTTATCAATTTTGGACCATGTGTATCCTTCTTTGTATTGTCTCTCCTTCATTTTCTCAGTAATAAATTTAGAAATGGCATGACCATGCGGCACAAACCTAAAATCATCATACAATGAATGTTAATGAAGATTTGTTTAATTTTAAAATACAAAAATGTGCATGTAAATTTTTTATATTTAATTTTTTTCTTTCTTGACATAAATTCTTTTACCTGTCAGACAACACATAAATACGAACCCGGCGTGACGAGCCACCATCACCTGTAGATGCATCCTCAATAGGAGCAAAAATAGTTGAAGGAGATGTTGTTGTAGTAGGTGGAATAGTAGCTGGAGTAGTACTTGTAGGAGGAGGCACAGAAGCTGTAGTAAGATCAACAGTAGATGGTATAAAGATAGGAGCAGGAGTAGTGGTACGAGCAGTAAGGGTAGGGGGGGTAGTGTCGCTCTGTACAACAATAGCTGAAGATGACATAGATGCCCCTCTAGACTCTGCCTGAGATGTAGGAATACTACTTCGTCCCCGACGAATGGAAGAACGATTTCTCCCAGCCATATCTATAAAAAAAACTATAAATTAACACTAACAATACAAATTCAAAATCTATAATAACTATCAAGGATTTGCAACAATGAAAAAATACATTAAACAAATACATCCTATTTGTAGTCCTTGCAATGTGAAATGAAAAAGCTAGTTTACACATCACATTGTATTTTAGTATTCATCTTCATCATGAAAAGCATCTACTTCATCTTCCTCTTCTTCTTCGCTCACTTCTCCTTGTTGACTTGCTTCTTCTTCAATATCCACACCATCAATTTCAATGAATGCACCATCGGAAGAATTTAAAGATACTTCTTCGTCATGATTCTCAATTTCATGTACTTGTACTTCATCTTCTTGAAAAGCATTACAAATTGATGATGCATGCGATCCAGCTATCTCCACAATAGATCTGGCCTTAATTGCACAAACTGCTAACCAATCATTACAAGATTTCCTTAATGAAGGATATGGTGAGTAAAAAACTTGTGCAGCTTGAGTTGCAAGAATAAATGGTTCATATTTGTTAAATGCTTTATTCTTATGAACATCAATGAGCTTATACTGTGGGTGAATCCTGGTACCAATTCGTAGTGTCGGATCAAACCAGGTGCATTTAAATAATACAACCTCTTTCATTGGCCATCCTTCATACTCCAATTTCACCACCTCGACCAACTTCCCAAAATACTCGAGCTCACTAGCACATAAATTGAATCGCTTAATGTACACTCCACTATTCATTGTGCTCTTAGAATATCCACGGTTTTCTGTATGGAATTTGTAGCCATTGACACAATAACCATTGTATGTTTTAACCTTATGCATTGGTTTGGAGGCAAGGCATTTTAACCATTCATTCATGATCCCTGAACTAGGATGGTGTGCCTGTGTATTATATATAAACATAAACATATCAAGTTATTAATAGACAATAAAAAATTTTATATGCTTTTAATATGATTAGGTTGGGGAACTCACATAATTATCAAACCACGAAGCAAATTCTGTTTCCAATAGATGGTCAACTTCATGATCTTGAATATTAGGTCGATTTGCCCTTACCCATTCTTCATATTGTCTGAATTGAGGTAAATAAACTAAATCATAAATGTTAGTTATTACGATCAATTGAAAATGAAGCAGTATAATATATTATTATGACTTACTTGATGTGTGGTTGAACTTCATCACAGTTTAATAAAACATATGTCCGAGCAGCATGATATTCCTTTTCATCTAAACGTCATGTTTTTTCTGGACACAAATGCCTACCAGATGGTTTAAAAATTGAAAGAATTCCAGGATATGCTTGCATATCAAAATTAATATTGTCATCATTCCTTCCCACTTTTTGATGTCTGGTGTGAATATGTGAGTCGAAGTAATGTGCACAAAATGATGATATTTCTTCGACAAGGTATGCATTACAAATTGATCCTTCAACATGAGCTTTATTTTTCACGTTATTCTTCAATCTACGTAGATACCTTTATTTTATAAAGCTTAAAATTATATATGACTACAGTTAAATATTTGAAAATTTAATAGGAATTCTAAAAGAAAATCATATTTATACCTTTCAAAGGGATACATCCATCTATATTGTACTGGTCCAGCAATTCGTGCTTCATACGGTAAGTGAACTGGGAGATGCTCCATGCAATCAAAGAAGCTTGGAGGAAATATTCTTTCGAGCTTACACAAAATAATTGGGATTTCCCATTCCAATCTCTGCATATCCTCCTCTTTAATAACTCGAGCACTGAGATCTTTAAAAAAAATGCTCAACTCTGTCAATGCTTCCCATACATTTGGTGGAAGTAGCTCTCGAAATGCAATGGGTATCAATCGTTGCATGAAAACATGGCAATCATGGCTTTTCATGCCAAATAATTTCAATTTGCGTTGGTCCACACATCTACCCATATTTGAGACATATCCATCTGGAAATTTAAGCTCCCTCAACCAGTTGCACAATTCTTCCTTTTGTTTTCTATCAAGAATGTAACATGCCTTTGGAAATCTCTTTCTTATTTCATCCATATGTAACTCAGGCCTATCACAAAATTCCTTCAAATCTTCTCTAGATTTTGCATTGTCTTTTGATTTGCCAGATACATTCATCACGGTGTTAAAAATATTATCAAAGCAATTCTTCTCAATGTGCATTACATCCAAGTTGTGCCTAATGAGGTTTGTTTTCCAATAAGGCAAATCCCAAAATATACTTCTTTTCTTCCACCCACATTTGTTACAATGTTTTTTAATATCAGAATTTATTTCTTCTCCATCTATTTCTGTGACCTTTTGAATCCCGAAGCTCTCAATTTCTTCAAGTATTTGAAGTCCAAATTTCACTTGAGGTGTAGCTTTCTTTACTGATTTTCCCTTCAAGAACCACTTTTTGTTTCTTCTGTAAGGATGATTTGGCAGTAAAAACTTACGATGATTATCGAACCATGATGTCTTCCCACCTTTTGTTAGAGTGAAAGCATCTGAATCTTCCATGCAATATGGACATGCTAGTTTTCCCGCTGTACTCCAGCCAGACAACATTGAGTAAGCTGGAAAATCACTAATTGTCCACATCAATGCAGCTCTCATCGTGAAATTCTGTTTGCTTGCGACATCATAAGTCTCCACTCCAATCTCCCATAAATCTTTTAGCTCAGCTATCAAAGGTTGTAAAAACACATCTAATCTATCCTTTGGATTTGATGGACCCGGAACAATTATAGAGAGGAACATGTACTCATCTTTCATGCACATCCATGGTGGTAAATTGTATGGTGTGACTATCACCGGCCATGATGAGTATTGTTGACCAGATTGCCCGAATGGTTGGAACCCATCTGTACATAAACCCAATCTGACATTCCTATATTCTGATGCAAATGATGGGTGCATGTTATCAAAGTGTTTCCATGCAGGAGAATCCGAGCAATGCCGCATTACGCCATCCTTTTCCACTTCATGCTCAAAATGCCATCTCATGTGCTTAGCAGTAGCATTAGATGCATATAACCTTTGAAGACGAGGGGTCAAAGGGAAGTAGAACATTTTCTTATATGGTACCATTGTTTTTCGGTTTCCACAATCAGTTCTACCTCTCTTGTACCTATCATGGCCACATAATTTGCAACTCATCAATTCACTATCTTCACCCCAGTATAACATGCATGCTCTTTTACAACAATCTATCTGCTCAACGGGTAACCCCAACCCTCTAACTAACTGCTTCGTTTCATAGAATCCATCAACCATAACATTATTACTTGGGAGGCATTCTTTAATCAATTGGCAAAAATCATCATATAATCTTTCAGAAAAATGATGTTCTGCCTTCAAATTCATTAAGCGAGCAACAACAGATAATTTTGATATTCTATTAGGATTATTAGGCCATAACTCTTGTTGTTCTGCTCTTAACATATCATAAATATGTTGAATTGCTGGAGTTGGGTTGTCTTGAGTATCATGTGCTTGAAATGAAGGCCCTACAGCATCATGAATCATTGTCCCAAATGCAGACATATTCTCATCCTCAACATTTTGCTGGAACACGTCTCCCACCACATGTCTTCGAAAAGTATCACCATCATCACTTTCACCATGATGGATCCAAGTTTCATAATTCTCCACAAATCCGTACTTAGCAATGTGCGCTTTAACAGTATCTGCATCCGAAAAATTCCGATTCCGACATTTCTTATGGTTGCATGGACATCTCATCAAATGACCATCAAGACAATTCGGGTGAGCTTTAACAAACTCCGCAAATGAATTTACACCATCTATAAAAGTTGGATCAATAAATCCTCTTGTTCTCCTTTGATACATCCACTGTCGGTCTGGGCGCATTTTTGTATCTCTAAAGTAGCATTAACAAAGATAACAATGGAAGAATGTATTAATAACACGAGAATTATAATTAACAAAGATAACAATAGTCTCTATATATAGCTATTTGCTAACACCTGATCCAGCACTAACTAGAACTTGTCTAGTAATTTATATCTATAAAAATCTTCACAAACTTTACAACATCCATGTTCATAAGAAACAGTAAATATAATAAAAGATAGAAATTAATATTAATCAATAAAAGATAAGTTTCACACACTCACTTCCAATGATCACTCTGATCAAAGAGATTAAAAATGAGCTTTTCTGCCCCAATCACCAAAATCCACCCACTTCCAATAAACACTGTTGAAAATTAAACAAATAAATTAAAGATGATATTAGGTAAACATTAATGCAATTATGACTATCATGAAAGTAAAATATTGATATACATGACCAAACAGTGCTAAAATTTTCAGTTCGGCTGGCAAGATTTTTGAGAAGCATGTACTTTCAAAGTTCGCTCCAGCAATGCATCAATGCTACACTATACTGCAAAAGAAACAACAATTAGGACAATGCATGAAATAGCATTTGTGAAAAATGTTGTTGATGGAAAAGATGCTGATGGACTCAATAATTCATCCACTACCAAATTTACTGATGAAAACATATATAATATAAAATAGTCCTGGCTATTGGCATGTGTCCCACTTTGATCACATGTAATATATTCAGGTTCTATTAAATATTTAGTAATTTTTAGCATGTGCCCAACTTTTATCACATGTTAAAACATATGGCCCACTCAATATACCCCACTTTTGATCACTTATGGTATATTACAATGTATCTTAATATATATATATATATATATATATATATATATATATATTTGATAATTTATTTCATTTCTTTAATTTTTTTAATGGAGTACACGCAGGTTCTATCTAATATTTAGTAATTTTTGCTTGATTTCCTTTGTAAATAATTTTTATTTATCGTAATAATACAAGTTAGTTTATATTATATTATATATAATTCTATATAGACACACTCATGGCAAACAATAAAATAATTTAAACTACATCAGTTTTCTAATGAAAATATATTCAAAAAGTAAACATAAATAGTATTAAATTAATTTTCAATCATTAGATATTAGTGTTTTGTGAATGTGTACATATTAAAGTGCATCAATACTAAATCTATTTATTTTTGGTGATGGAGAAGTGAATATGTTTTTTCATGCTTATTATTATTAAATTAAGAAAATGATCCAATAGCAATTGGTAATTATGAGAGACTAAAGAAATAATTGATTAGTTTAAATATGCAATGGACACAATAAATATGAACTATTATTAAAATGGTGTTTCACATGCATTGTTATATAAGCATTCCATAGTGCCCTCCAGAGAAACTTGAAATATTTGTTCTAGAATTTTTGTTATCATGTCACTTCACACTATAAACTATTGATTAGCACTTGTATAGCATGCCTAAATCACCCTCACTTCTGGAGAAACAAACTCAGAGATAGTGAAGTTAAAGAATTGATATATTTCGCACAAACCTAGCTCAAACCTAAATACTATACAACTTGCACAATAATATCTCTAAATATAAACTATGAAAAACCTTCTCACACAACATGAACACAATAAATGGATTAAAAATAGTTGCTTTCATGGAATAAGTAATAACACTAGTGTGAGTCTCCAAACACATTCACGTAATCCAATCTCACGAGCCATATACGTAGAAAGAGTTCCAACCGAGGTCAAGATGTTGGAGGCTTGTCAGGATGTTAAACAACAGGACGTCGTATATATATATAGTAGAATCGATATTATTAGTTTGAGAGATCAAAGAGGAAAGAATTAGAAATTGACATGATGAAGAGTGGGAGGTAGCAAGATATTCAGGCTGCAAATGGCTTACAGTTATCTCTTTGATAATGAAAGGTAGGGAATTCAATGCATGTACCCATCGATCATATGCATCTTTTTCAAAAATCACATTGCTCATATGTCAAGATCTTCCAATGCATGGAGTTGAAGAAGAAATTTGGCATCATGCATCTTAAGAAGAGAATTTCTCTAACTCTAATAAGTAGTACACCCTTGAGAGATCAAGGACTGGTAACTTAAATCTACGCTCGTACCCACTAAAGCGGCATAAGGAGAGTCGGTTTAAACATGTCACCTCTTAAATGAGCCAATGAATTTTGGGATGGTGAAACATTGAAATTGTTGCCACCAAGATCCAAGTGACCAAATATTTGAGGGAGAGTAAAGACCCATCTTTACCTCCGAAGCCGGTGATTGTTAAGTTGGGCGCATGCGAATAAACTCGAAGATAAATATTTTTGTATCTATTATATGCTTTGTATTTCTTTTGCTTTGCTAAGGGTCTCAGTGTCATATATATTATGATAAGTAGAAAACAAACCCATACTTTAAAAAGAGCAGCATTGATCATGAAATCCACTATTGCGAATGAGAACACAAGAAAGAAACAAAATTATGAACTACCTAATTGCATGAATTTCCTCAAAGGTTTAGATTCATGACTCCTAAATCAGTGAGGAAAAGTTTCGCATACTGCATATGAGTTGAAGACAGAATCAAATATAAGATGATGATAAAGTCTCGCATTAAAAACACAAGAATTAAAAATCACTAGTAAACACCATCTCTTCCATATGTGTCAATCCAAAGAAATGGACCAATCGTGATCTAGAATACACTGCAAACCAAAAAGATGGACTATTGCATCTAGATTCACACTTGATCATTTGCATTTTGCACAAACATTGAACAGATTTCCCCAGACACTAAATCTCTAATTAAGTAACTTTATTGTGGGGTCCACTTGAATCATGTTAGTGGGTCCAACTTCAACTTGTTCCACATCAAGGCAATACTAAATCTCTAATTATGGGCATTAATCAATAACAATCTTCATCACTAAGGCTCAACTTAAGTAAAACGAATCTAAAAACTAAGAAAAAAATTGAGAGAAATTCCAAGACACTCAACCCTGAGGGGAAACCAGAGAAACAAACATAGACAATCGAAGAAAGAAAAGAGTGGAAAACAAAAGAACAATATGATAATACAATCATTATTGTCTAAAACCACCCAAAAATTTTGACATTCCACCTAAAAACAATCCATCAAACCGTAGAAATCAAGAATATCGACCAAAAGGAAAACCCTAAAACACTCAATTGAAAGAACAACAACTTCGACATTCCAATTCGGAAATAGAACCGGGGCGGTCGAGGGTTGTTAGGTTTGTCGAGTTTCCGGTTGCCGAGAACCGCCCATGGCTGTCAAAAATTTGGTCGAGCTCAAGCTTTTGGTCGAGAAGTCCTAGAGCTTGGGTCAGCATTGAGGAACATGGAAATCGCTTAAAGTAAATAACTAATATTAATTGTACATATATTACAATTAAAGACAATTGAGACCACACCAGACTTAAACCAAAATGTTAAAGTAAACATGCTAAGGATGACCACAATTAATTTAACTTGAATTACTAGATTAGGACCACACTGCATCTAATAAAATATATAAGACACTGAGGATAATTGTAATAAATTCATTTTTTATTTAATTATTTATTTTAATATTTCTCTTCATTATAAATAAATCCATTTATTTTAATAGTTTAATAAGTGTGTTTGAGTTTAAAATTTAAATTACTTTTAATTTTATCTAAGTTTTATAATATTATGTATATATAAAAATGGTTAATAAAAATTGTGGAGTTATAATTAAAAATTTAAAAGTTTATGTGGCTAAATATACAAACTAATTGTTTTATGCAATTATAAATATTTTTTTTATCATGATTGACAATAAAAATATTTTGTTACATCTTGAAAATATAAAGTGTTGTACGCACAATTATAAACATTAATTATATACATATTAGTTTCTTTCTTGGTACTTTTGTCATTATAAACTAAAAAAAAAAATTAATTTTTATCCCTCTGAAATCAATTCCTTGATTTTAAATTATAAAATACATTTAATTTTTTTTATAACAATAAGTAAAATCTAAGAGAAATAATTAGAATTAATTAATATATCAAATATATATTTTTATCAAAAATTAGATTTTTACGATTCCGACTCGTAGTAGCTTAAGATAACTAGGTTTTGAGATATATGTTTATCTTTTCACATACTACTCAACTCATAATAAAAGGAAATATTTAAAATTTGCGAATAAAACTCAACAAGTAAAAATCTAACAAGAAAATTATAACAATATAAAAACTACAAAAGATTTATTTATATAAAGAAAATAAATATTATATTAATTTTGAAGAAATGAATTTTGAAAGTTAGTTAGAGAAGATATGATAAAAATAAAATATTTAATATTTTTAAAATCTAAAAATTAAATCTTAGATTAGATTATATATATCTAATTAAATATTAAAGTAAAATATTTTTATTATAGAAATACTGGAGTAGTCTTTCAAATTTTGATTTTTTTTAATTATTATTATTAAAATAACTAAAGATGAGGATTTAAAATAAAGAGCCTAAATAATTCCTTCCAATAGCCATACCGATATTGTTCTCTAATTTATAATTATAAAATATAGATCATATTTTTAGATTAAAAATTCTCATTTGCATGGTATTTATCCTAATTCATTCAACCGAATATAATTCATTCAACTTTATATAAATTAATCATAATTTAAAAATAAAATAATCTAGGATACATAAAAGCTTTTTATTATTTCTCAACCCTAAAATCAATGCTCATTAAATAATCTCATATATTTTACAAATCTTTCTCAAAATATTTAAAAATGGCAAACCCAACAAAACATCTAATAAATG